>NC_029793.2:315660-318332 GCF_000816755.2 Arachis ipaensis | reverse complement strand
GAGCTAGGAAAGCGATATTTACTGGGTTAAGATCCCCGGAGTAACGACAAAGTTTCTGAGACGGGTCCCCGAAAGTGTTTGGTGTCGAAGTTTGGAGAATATTACGGTGAATGCCATTGCCAATTTGCCATGAAGAGAAGAGGAGAGAACTTATTGTATCACGTGATGGAGTTGATGATTGTGATACGATATAATAACGAGATGAGATAAAGAGTGGGGCCAAATGGTGATTTAATAATGCAAGTGGAGTGAATTAAATGTGTGGTCAGAGGGTTGTGTAGGCTATTGGGCCTGTCAGGTGTGTACGTCTGCATCTTCTTCTCCAACGTAGCCATCAAATACGCTCAACCAGATTCTTTCTTATAACTTTTAGCAACCAAATACTATTATATATTATTTATTTATTATTGTCCAGTTCAAATTATCACTTATAAAAAGTTCCATAATTCAAACTTCAAAGTTCAAACTACATATTTTTTCTTCAATTCATATAAATAAGAAAAAACCAATGCCATTAAAATGAAATGGTGTACATTGTTACCTATTTCTAATAATATTTGGATATGAGATAATTAGTGAAATAATTAGTATAAATAGAATGTGATAATTAGAACTTAGAAGGATGAGTTAGGATTTTATTTTTTATTTTTTTTTTGTGTTTATTTTAAACCAATACAATGGGATATGATAATATTTATGTTATCACCGTTACTATTACATTATTAGATGGTAATTGATCGATTAATTGAGTAAATAAAATAGGAGTATTTTTATTTTTCAAGTAACATGATTCCAAGTTAAAATAGTTGCAGCCACTAGACAATATAAAAAAAAGAATGTTAAGGGGCAGCAACTTTTGTGATTTGTAGCTATTAAATAGCCATCAATAATGATTTTAATGGTGTGAGATTAGTGTGAGATTTCATTCAATGACTCACTTTTTTTTTACTAGTTACATGCTGGCCAGAATTTAACAAAGAGTTGCTGGCTCCTAGACTTTTCCATATAAAAATATACAGGTTGGTTAACGCACTTAAACGTTATGTGATCATCAAAGCATTAATTTCAGCCAAAACATATAATAATTATTTTAGGGGTATGTTTTAAGATTCGTTATGTTTATTTATATTATAGACAAATTTAAATGTAATTTTAAAAAATTAATATATTATTTTTTTAATTTTAAAATGATTAAAATTAGATTGTAAATAATATATGTGTAGTTCAATTGTCTTTATTTATTATATTAATCTAACAGTGATATTATATAACAAAGGTATTTCGATAATTAAATTTAAATAAATTGGTCTAATAGCTTAGTTGTGTTTGGTTTTGAAAACATAAAAAGATAAGACATTGAGAACAAGATACAAAAAATAGAGACACAAAATTTAGTGTTGTTATATTTTATTCGGTGATAAACTAGCACAATTTATAAAAATTAACAAGAATAATAAAAAAATAAAAAATATGTTGTATCTCTTATTAATGTCTCTGTGTCCTATCAGAGTGGCACAAAATACACTAATTAAGTGTCTCTAGACACAATATTTTTATTCATGTATCATCTGCCAAATACGATTTTGTATCTTTATGTCCCTATTTCAGTGTTATGTGCCTGTAGGCAAACACAACCTTAAAAATTGATAATAAAAAAATTTAGTTGATTAGACTTGATTGTAAAAATAATTTGTTCATCTGATATTTCTTATAAAATAAATTTAAATATTTTTATTTTTAAATATATTAAAAATTTAAATGCTGGACTATATTTACTTAATTAATTATTACTCATGACATATGTAGTTACTAAAATTTGTGTGTTAATCTTGTGACTTATCAATATATATAAACTACAATGTTTGTAAATATTTAGGATTTTATGTCTTTAAAATTTTAGAGTTTAGAGTTTAGGATTTAGCATCTAGGGTTTAGGATTTGTGGTGCAAGAGTTAGATTATTAGAAATGATAGTTTAGTGTTTATGATTTAGGATTTGGAGTGTAGGATTTAGGATTTAAGGTGTAAGGATTAGAGGAATAGAAATGATAATTTAGGATTTAGGGTTAGGGGTTAGGTTTTAGGGTTTAGGATTTAAGGTGCAAGAATTAGAATATTAAAAATGATAATTTATGGTTTAGGATTTAGAATTTAGGGATTAGGGGTTAGGGGTTAGAGTATTAAAAATGATAGTTTAGGTTTAGAGTTTAGAGTTTATGGTATAAGTATTAGAGTATTAGAAATGATAGTTTAGAGTTTATGGTTTAGAGTGTAGGGTTTAGGGTTTATGGTACAAGGATTACATGATTAGAAATGATAGTTTAGAGTTTAGGGTGCAAGGGTTAGAGTATTAGAAATAACAGTTTAAGGTTTAGAGTTTAGAATTTAGGATTTATGGTACAAGGTTTACAGGATTAGAAATGATAGTTTAGGGTTTAGATTTTGGGGTTTAGGGTTTAGGAGTTAGGAGTTAGGAGTTAGAGGTTAGAGTATTAAAAATGATCGTTTGTGCTTAGGATTTAGGGTGAAAGGATCAGAGTATTAAAAATTATAGTTTAGAGTTTAGGATTTAAGATTTAGGTTTTAAGGTTTAGTGTGTAGATTTTAAGTTTTAGTATTTAGGATTTAGGGTTTAAATTCTTTTGTTTTATATATATTTTTGTAACACTGAAT
>NC_029793.2:282995-315633 GCF_000816755.2 Arachis ipaensis | reverse complement strand
AATGCAAGAATAATAAGTAATCAAATATATATATATATATTATACGAAAGACTGAAATGTATTATTTAAAAATAATTATACTACTGAAAAATTATGTACGAGAATTTAAAAGGGATTTTGAATTAAAGAAATACATAATTATTAAAATAGATAATTTAGCAAATTGGATTAGCCATGAAGAGATTTTAGCTTAAATAGATTATGGAGCAGCACTTTTTGATGGAGAAGTCCATCAATCATATTCAAAAAGTGATTATGACAGTTGGTAGTAACATGAGTCCGATGCAATTGAAATTAAATATCTGTCTCTAAAATTATAATTTGTTGAGAATACTAATGTTATTATTAAAAGTTAGAATCAAGATTAAATTATTTTAAAAAAATTAATTTTGAGTTAATTCTATAACTATTAATATAATTTTATTTATACTAATATGTAATTATGTTTTTATATACAAATTGAGAAAAAAATACTATTTTTAAATAGCATAATAAAAATTAATTATTTTTATTTGTGCAATAGACTTAACACCTAATACGAGATAAGATTCGAACCTAGGAACACGATTAAAACTCAGGCTCTAATACCTCAACTACAGTAACCTATAGACTTAATACCTAATACGAGATAAGATTCGAACCCAAGAACACGATTAAGGTTCAGGCTCCAATACCTCAACAACAGTAACCTACCCGAAAACTCAAGAGAGGCGAAGCGAATTAAATGAAAAACCCTGAAGTATAATGCAATAGCAGGGCAATTATATAAAGCGAGGGATATCTCAGCCGCTCGCATAGAGCCTGGTGACGCATACTACGTACTTCGGAAACTCCATGAAGACTGCTATGGACATCATGTCAAGGGCAAAATCTTAACTCCAAAAGTTATCCGATATAGGTACTTCTGACCCACCATCATCAAAGACTCTCTCCAGTTGGTAAAAAGCTGCAAGAAATGGCAAGTACATGCCAACTTACACCAAACAGCCGCACACCAGCTCGACGTAATAACGGCGGATTGTCTTTTCATGAATATGGAGAATCGACCTCATCGGACCCTTCTCCACGGCATAGGGCAACTCTGATATCTTATAATCATCATTGATTACCACACCAAGTGGATCGAAGCCGAATCGTTGGCCACAATCATAGCCAACCAATGTCGAAAATTCCTTTGGAAGCAAGTCATAACTCGATTCGGAATACCTGAGATCGCAATTTTCGATAACAAAACCCAGTTTGCAGACAAACGCTTTTAAAAATTTTTGGAATGACTCGGAATCTCGCAGAGATTTAGCTCGGTGGAATATTCGCAAACTAACAGCCAAGTGGAAGATAATGTCCTTGTGGAACATCTCCACTCATAAGACGAGGGTTATATACAATGAATAAAATTCTTCTTAGCCTCACTCGATCCAAATCCTTTTACCTTATTCAATCTCATAATAACACTACTTATCATCCATCAATTACAACCATTAAATAGTTTGTTCAATATAATTTTTTTTGTCACTTATAAAAAATATAATATCTATTAGAATCTGAGTTGGCTATATATTGTTACGAATCCGCAGTCACAACTAGAAAAATGACATATTTTGACAACTATGTGCAGGTTACATGAACGAAAATAAATTTTTTGTCTATTTCACTAGTTAGGAATGCGCAATTGTACTATTATACTAATATAAATTTTGTGTAAGCTCTATTCCTATGTTGTAAACTCTTAAAGTATAGACATAATTTTTAATTAATCAATTTTAAACAATAATAATTATTAATTATTAATTTTATATTTTTATAAAATATAATTTAAATTATTACTAATTAATAATAATTAATTAATATACGGTGTAATTCAATAATACTTATTAATTTATTATTGGCTAAAGTTTTTTTATTAACTAAAGGAATTGTTTTAGAAAACAAAAATTCTGAATTGAAAGATAAGATTAAGGTGAGCATAATATTGGCACGTTGAAGAATTAGAGGAAGGATTTAAGGGACGGTCGAAATAGAAAGGCGACTTCCCCATCATTCAAAAACTCAAAATTTCATTTTCATTTTTTGAATCAAACAACTCAAAATTTGCTCAATCTATTTTCATTTTCATTTTTTTCATTCTCTTCCTCTTTTTTCTGCTCCTTCTTATTATCCTCTCTTTTTTTCTGTCCCCTTTTTTCAAAAATAAATGAATGTAATCCGTTTAAATTAAATTATTTTTTGAAATGGTTAACAAAAATTTACTATTTAAATAACTTTATTTTACGAAAATATTATTTTTGATGGTCAGTTTATTTTTAAAATTATTTGATTAAAAAGGAATTTAAATAGCAATGATAAAAATTAATTATTTTTATTTGTACAACAAATTTAATATCTAATCAACTGTAAAAATGTATATGTTAACTTCTTATAAAAGTGATTTAATTTGATAAATTTTTTGCTACTGTAATCTTTAATATCAGGATAAAACTAATATAATTTTAGATATTTATGCATTATGTGCATATTTTAGATATTTCATTGTGTGTTTAGGGGTGGCAATGGATAGGATAGAGTAGGGTTTGGTGCCAACCCTAACCCTATCTGCGGGTTGAGATAAACTCAACTCAACCCTACCATATCCGCGGGTTGAGAATATCTCAACCCTAACCCTACCCGCTCTTAACCTGCGGGTACCCGACCCTACCCGCGGGTTACAAAAAAAGATGCAACATTATTATATAACTTGATGATAATTTAAAATAAAACTGACTTTTATGTAAAAAAAATATTAAATTATCAATTAATAATATTCTTTTAATGACTAAAGATCTTTTGCATTTAGTGAAAGGTCTTTGGTTCAACATCCATTTAAAACATATTTTTATACAAGTATATAACATATACATATATAGGGTGCGGATTGGTCGTAGGGTTAAGGCACAACCCGCACCCTACCCGACCTGCACGAGAACCCTACCCGCACCCTACCCCCCGCGTTTGGAGATGACGACGAGGGCACCATTCCCACCCGGTGGTCTCGAGTGGCAACATGGTTCCAGCTTGCACCCGCCGCCACCCACCCAGCCGGAGTTTCAGCACCTGTTCGGAGATGGTAACATTGTACTTGAATCGACTATGAGATTTATGTGCATTATATATTATTGGGCTTGAGGGATTCATTTCTGATTTTGTGCAGAGAGTGTTACAATTCGTAAGGTAATGGAGACGGTGGAGTCACTGCAAATTCGTGTGTTTCGGCTTGAGACGGAGAAGTGGGAGTTATTTATTCAAATTGGAGAAATTATTAAAAAGTTGTCGAGTGTGTTCAAGATGAAGAATCAAAAGAATTGACGGTATTTCTGTTGCATGTAAAGAGTAGGTTACATAAACTACTTGTTGCAAGAATTAATTTATGTTTTTATTGTTTGTTTTTTTCGCCATTTCCTAGTTTTTTCATTATCTAATTAAGTAGAATTAAAAGTATTATTTACTGCATATTACTATTTTTAAAGCCTATTTCATTTTAGATTTGTTCTTAGATGTCGCTTTCTTCCATCCCCTTCTTTTTATCAAATTTGTTGTGATGATATATATATGATTGGAAAAATTTTAAGTGTATTAAATATAAATATACCGATATTTAAATAATTTTAATAATTAATTTTAATTATAAAAAATATATAATAATTAAAATTAACTGTTAAAATTATTATAACACTCATGTTTTAGATACATTTCAAAACTTTCCCATATGATTAACAATATGCATCTAGGAAACCTTGTCACTCTTATTATATATTAATTGAAAATAGCGCGATAAAAAGGCGTTAAAGTGAAAGTGAGTGGAGAAGGGGAAGCACGAAAAGTGAGACGAGACGAGACGAATGAGTGAGAAAACCGTCACCGACTGCAGTGTATTAGTTGTTTCTTTGTTCTTGTGTGGCGTACGCACAATGCTTTCTCAGCTGGCAGTCGCACATAAAGAAAGTGTACCACATTGTTCAATCAATTACTCTTCACCCTATCACCCTATCTTCTCTCTTTCAATAAAATATAAAATATAATAATTAAGCTCAACTCTCTATTTTCTATTTTTCTTAAATAGGTTAACTTGCCATTTCTCTCTCTCCAAAAAAGTGGTGTTAAACTTTTTTTTGGAAGTTTATCAATCACTACTGTGTGTTTACTTAAAGTTACTTTGTTTTCAAGTAAACAAATTAAACACAAGCTTATTCATGTCAAAATATCTCTGAGTTTGAAAGAATAATTCATGTCTAACATGGGAATAATTCATGTCCTCATTAGCGAGTCCTGTCTTATTTTTGTTTTTGGTTTCTTTAGGGAACCGGACTAAACAAAAGGAGTTTTTTAAAGAGCTAGATCGGCTGGTGATGAAATGTGACATATTTTTATTGGTAGGAATCAAAACCTCAGCTATATAATTTACGGCATGAGATATCACCATATCACACATCACGGTTTTTTTTTTGTGACTGAACATAACACAAAGAAAAAATACCTAAGAGAAAGAGTAGTACTCCTCTCTAATAATAATGTCTAAATTATTAGGGGATTGTAACCATTCTAGGTACACCTGCTTGTTTAAAGTAGCAGTCTTAGCCATTAAATCAGCCGCTCTGTTTGCTGTACGCTGGATGAGCACTAAAGTAGCTGTCCAATTGCGCTGAAGCATCTCTTTGATTTTGTCAAGCAGATCAGAGTCATTCGTAATCATGCTGGTTGTGCCTCGCGAAACAAGAAGAAATGCATCAAGATTATCAGTTTCACATATGACCTCTTTATACTCGCAATCCCAAGCCATAACAAGCCCTCTCCAAATAGCATGAAGCTCACAAGAGAGAACACTAGAAAGAGGTATACTGGCAGAACAACTTTTCATCCAAATTCCCATGCTGTTTCTAATAATACATCCAAAGCCCGCTAATTGCCCATTTTCAAAAACGCTTGCATCGCAGTTCACTTTACAGACATTCATTGGAGGTGGTTCCCAGTTATATTGAAAAGAGGAAGGAATAATATGTTATTTGAAGCGAAATAGGACGCTGCCTTTTGTGCCCTGCTTTAAAAAAAGGAGTACTTTGATCCTTGAAAGCCACCTGAGTTGTTCCCAAAGAGCCAAGCGTGGATGGAGGATCTTTCTTTTCCTTAGGCTCCACCTTTGCATTTGATGAGGATCCAGCATGCATGTTATTAGACCCAAAAGAAAATTTCTTACTCACTAAATTGGAGCTTATTGCTACATTGGCTTTTTTTGGCACCACATTGGGGCCTTTACCCACTTTTTCCTTGCCTTTTCTACTAACTGTAACACATTCACCCTCTTTTGCTTGAGTATCCCTATCCATGCGTGATTCTTGTAAATTATCATGCACAAGACCCGCTGCTCCATGCTTCTCCATAATTGGAATTGATTTGGCATTAATTCCAAATTCAAAAGTTGAATTTTGATTTTTTACTGGGATTTGACTACCTTCTGTCGTTTTCTCATTGTTATCCACCGAAAACAGTGACGACAAATTTTTCTCCTTCACCATGGTTTCCTTCCCAATGCCATTGTTGTTCTCTTTTGCATATTCTCTTATTACATGCCCAAAGCAGCTACATTTTTCACAAATTAAATTCAAGTGCTCATATTCTATGTCATACATATGACCATCAACTTGAATCTTTTTTATGACTGGAAGTCCCAAGTTAATTTGCACACATGCTCTTGCATACTTTCCTCTCTCTGCAGACTTGGTGGCTAAATCGATGCGGATCGGTTTACCAACAGCTGACGCAATCATTTTCATGGCTTTCTCTTGATAATAGTTAATGTTTAAACCTGTGATTCTTATCCAAACCATGGTAGATCCAAAAGTGTTTTCACAAGGTCTGAATGAAGAACTCCAAGGTTTAACCGCAACATAACTACCAGTAATCATCCACGGTCCTCCAAGGAGAACTTTTTCTCTATCCTCCAAGAGATCAAATTTGACTAAGAAATAGCCAAAACTGACATCTAGTACCTCATATCCTTTTTTGGTTCTCCAGACTCCTTTAAGCCTGTGCGTGATCGCCGTATAGCTAAAGTTTTTTCCAAGAACTTTGATCACGATGGCATCTTTGTAGGGCTCTGCCAATATCTCCTTTGCTTCTTCAGTGAACGTCACAGTTGGTATCTCCGAATCGCCTTGCTTACCAACTACTGTAGCCATCTTATCTCCATCAAGAGAATCAGCAACCTCCAAAGCTCTCCTTGTTGAGGCACCCACAACTTTATCTCTGAACGATATCCGCTGACCTTGAATCTTGTTATTGTCTCC
The DNA here is from genome assembly GCF_000816755.2 of Arachis ipaensis. Lineage (NCBI taxonomy): Eukaryota > Viridiplantae > Streptophyta > Magnoliopsida > Fabales > Fabaceae > Arachis > Arachis ipaensis. Next base: position 309,319 of record NC_029793.2, on the reverse strand, counting down.
TTTAATTCCCTCATTTTCACCTGATGCATGCCCACCTCCACTCTCCCCCTTATTGCTCTCGCCGGCATGGCCGGCTGCCTCGCTATGTGCCACCCTCGAAGACTCTCCCCCGCTCTCTCCACTCTCCATTTCAAAATTCAAATTTTTTTTTTTTTTTATCCCAATGATAGTATTATGTAGATTTGGAATGGATGGGCCTTGATGTGTCCATTTGTTGGTTAAGGTTTGTGGACTTGAACTTGGACTTGGATAGGCTCGTTACAAAAAGAAAAAACACTGGAAATGATCCTCCGGAAAACAAAAAAGAGAGATATTTACTTTGGGAAAAATTAACTTTAAGGACCCCAGTAAGAGGCAAAGTGCTAATTATTAAATGAATAGGGGAAAAAAAGGGAAAAGGAAACGTAGGAAAAATAAGAAGAGCAGAACCAATGACCTTTCTCTCCTTCAAAATTGGCGTGCCTCTGATTATCTCCATAGCTCTGCAGAGACTGAGTCCGAGAGAGAAAATGAATGTTATTGAATCCCAATACATTATCCATTGACCCCGGGATCTAGGTTTACTCTGCAAAATTCCTGAATCACCTCCATCCCTAATATCTGTAAGTTTTCTCGTCTTTGATTCTTATTATTTCAATATTTTCCAGATTTCACTTCCCCTCCGCACAGATCTTCAGATCCTTCTTCCCTTGTCCGCAGCATTGTTGTTTTGATCTTCGATATCATGTCTAAGGATACTAATTATTCTTCGTTACCCGTTAGCTCATATCTAGAATTGCAACCTCAGAATGATTCCCCTCAATCCCTCCATAGGTTCTCTTTTGATGATGAAACCGAGTTTTTGGGGTCTAAGGTTGCAGTTCATGACCGCGACGCTGACGATGATTTCGAAATCGACATTGATAATTACCCGCTTGTTGTCATTGGCCATAACCATGGTTCCGGGGTGCCCGGAGCTGTGTTTAATTTGACTACCACCATTATAGGTGCAGGGATGATGGCCCTCCCTGCTACCATGAAGGTTCTTGGAGTGGTTTTGGGGATTGTGTTAATCATTCTTATAGGGATTTTATCGGAGATTAGTGTAGAATTGTTGATTAGATATTCGGTTTTGGTTAAAGCATCCACCTATGGGGAGGTTGTTCAACATGCTATGGGAAAAACTGCCAGGATTATGTCTGAGATCTGCATCATAGTCAACAATGGCGGTGTTCTGGTGGTTTACTTGATAATCATGGGGGATGTTATGTCTGGTTCTGTTCACCATATGGGGGTTTTTGACCAGCTAATGGGGAATGGTGTCTGGGATCAGAGAAAGCTTGTTATTCTTGTTGTCATGGTGGTTTTCCTTGCCCCACTTTGTTCCTTGGACAAGATCGATTCGCTGAGCATGACTTCGGCTGCCTCCGTGGCTCTTGCCGTCGTGTTTGTCGTAGTTACTTTTTCCGTTGCGTTCATTAAGCTTGTTGAAGGACGGATTGAGGCTCCACGGTTGGGTCCTGATCTGAGCTCAAAGACGGCCATCTTGGATTTGCTTGTGGTGATTCCAATCATGACCAATGCATTTGTCTGCCATTTTAACGTGCAGCCAATATACAATGAGCTCGCCGGGCGGTCTCCTCAGAAGATGAATCGAGTGGGAAGGATCACCTTAATACTGTGCGTCCTAGTTTATATCTCAACAGCAATGTCTGGTTTTCTACTATTTGGGAAAGACACAGAGTCTGACGTGTTGACTAATTTTGACGAGGATCTTGGAGTTCGTTATAGCGCAGCCTTAGACTACATAGTCAGGGTTGGCTACATTCTCCACTTGATACTTGTTTTTCCTGTCATTCATTTCTCTCTGAGGCAAACAGTGGATGCTTTGTTGTTTGAGGGATCACCTCCTCTATCAGAAAGCAGGAAGAGATCTTTGGGGCTGACGGCAGTTTTGTTGGTTCTCATATATATTGGATCTACCATGATTCCAAACATCTGGACAGCTTTTAAGTTCACGGGGGCAACGACGGCTCTTACATTGGGATTTATGTTTCCCGCTATTATTGTGTTGAGATTAGGCCATCAGGGGGGTTTGAGCCATGGAGAATGGATTCTATCATGGTTTATGCTGGTACTTTCAGTGGTTGTTAGCGTAATTGGAGTCATTGGTAATGTGTATAGCATTCAGAGCAAGTCTGAGTGACATTTTTGGTTTTGTTGCTTTTCATAGGAATCAAATGGGAATTTGGAGTATAAGGCAGAGGGAGGTGATTTATTCATCTGATCTGCTACGTATGTGAAACGAAAAGAGAAGGCAGAGTAGGTAGGATCCTTCTATACGGTGAGAAAGGCATACATTTTTGTTCCCTTTTAGACCCTGGGCTTTGCTAATTTGGACTATGTGATGCACATATGCCTCTAAAGGCCTTTGCCTTTGAGGAATGATGACTGATTCATTCATATTGGGAGGATTATTTTCTGGCGGATTAGTTTGCCATGGATATGGCTATGTATACAGTTCTGTTGGCTCTTTCTGCTGTTTCTTCTTTTTTATTTTTATATATTTTTTCATTTTTAATTATGCCATTGGTTTTACGGAAGAACAGTGCTGTAACAGTTAATAATAGATTGGTATACTTTCATGATCTGTTATCATATTTAAGCAGAAAATGTATGCTGCCAATGGTTTCATTTACCAATTTTCTCTTCTAACTCTTTCAACTACGTCAAACATTTGAACCTAATTTGATCTCTGTTCACTGATGAACTTCAAGTCTTCAATGGTTCAGAAACTTATTCTTGGCAACAGTTTTATATAAATGTTTTGGTTTTGTGAATTGCAATATAATTGACCAAGGGAATCAAACTCGACCCTTATAAACACCTGTAAATTTTTCTACTATAACAGTATCACATTGGAAATAGATTGTAGTCTGAGTTGCGATACTCTTTAACAAAATCATTGCATCATTATTACGTCTTAAAAACATGATGTCCATTTCCATTCGTTGTATATTCACTGATCTGTTACATTCCCATGCCCTCCTACTCTGACTAATTGTTTGTTCTTAACCTCTTAAGCGATTCTAAAGTGTAGAATGGATCCATCTTTGGTGTAACCCTTCAGAAGTTGATCTTAACCTCTTGGTTTTATCCCTTTAGGTATATAAAATTTGGAGTGTGGACGGATCCTCAATAACGGATCCATGGAGGTGTGTTGACTTCAAATGCTATCCTGTATCCTCCTTTTTCGAGATAACTTCAAATTGCCATAAAAAGCAGGGAGAAGACTTTCTGCTTAATGAGTTAATATTTTAATATAGAGATATAGATATATTATAGTGGACAGCTTATGAACGGTATTCGAATATCGAGAACACATCTAGTTTCTCTTTCTAATGCAGTAACATGGCGTTTGTCCCACTAAATCTCATGCAAGTTTAATAATTCCATAATTTCACAGAAGATCATTTTATTTCTCTGTTTGGTGGAAACAGAACCACTCTTAATGGTGGATTCTCATACTCACATGATCCATATTTAAGAGCCACATGATAAATGCTCTTGCTGAGATCTTTCTTTCAATTTGTAACGAAATTATTAAGTAAATATGAAGTAGTGGTAATGTAGTAATAATTTACACCTTTGCAACTTGCATGGGCATTCTGTTCATAATATATGAAGTGCCAACCTGCTGGATTTTTTTATTAAAGCAATATCGGATATGATTTTGAAAGTCAATTATTATGTCGACACCCACAAAGTCACAAACACACCTTTACCACAACCATTGCTAATTTCTTTCATGATATTTTGTCAAAACAAAGTATAAGACAATTACTAAGAGATGAACATTTGAGAATGTTCATTTTAAAGATTCTTTTATTCCTGTCTAACTAGATTCTCATTTCCACAGCATGAAAGCCACTAAGAGTGTTCACTGTTCAGTACTTCTGTTAGGTTGATGCCAAAGATGTTTTTAATTGATTTGGTACTCCGAACCAAGCAGATAAATCAGACAATCCATTATTTTCATCGGTGGTAGCAAGCGACAAATAAGGAACATGGAGTCTTGTGTCTAATTTATTTTGGTTACATACTTGATTAGTAGTTCATGCATCATTTTTTCCCTCATTCGTTTGCATCAAAACCTCCAAATCCGACTCCAATAATTGGCATATATGTGGTTCAACCCAAAACTAGGCCGAAGGATAGTGATGGTCTCATACGGGGATGTACTCAATGTGAAATATCTAAACAAACTGTGTCCTCTTATTATAAAGTAATTTGCAAAAATAAGAGTGTAAATTAAGGAATTAATTAGCATGTGAATTTAGTATACTCTTACTCTACCTAGAAGGCTAGAACTCACCTATGCCCCAACTCAATGTAACACACATGGGAATAGTTATTCTTTATTTGTGCACGTGAAGTTGTATAGATCCAAACTCTTATTGATAGTAGCACACTAGCATGTTCCTAATTAAAAGCAAAATTGGGACATGAAAACAACAATAGTGGAGACAATAATGGACAGTGTTTAAGCTCTAACGATTTGGCGAAAAAAAGTGACTTGTCATTCAGCTACCACAAGTTATAGATTACGTTTTTGTTCTTATTACTTTCAGCTTCAATTTTATCTTGGAGAAAGCAGCATCAAATCATATGCAACTTAATCAATAATACTGTATGATTTTGCAAAAAGCAAATTAATTAAACCAGAAAATGAGCATCACGGCACTTTGGAACCGACATTAATATATCAGAAATTTAGATCTTTTAAAATGTGAAAGTTGATAAACTTAGAGAATATTACTTGACTCTCAAGTTGTGGTAAGAAAACGTGGGTAGTTGTTCTTAAGGAGCAAGTAAGAACAAGAACTTGGATAAAGATGATAATGGTCAAGGAAAGCTCAGCAAAACAAAGATTTCTTTTATAAATCGGAGAATCAGGAGATTGTAAAACCACTTCAATTCAACACTACAAATTACAGTAAAGATCTGCAAATTCTCAGTCACACTGACATATTGAAAAATCATAGAATTCAAGTGCATGTGAATATTAGGAGTTAATTCATTCTGTTTATTTCTTTTAATTATTTCTTTTCCGATTTAGTTCTTCGATTCAATTTAATTTTTTGTTCAAATATTTTGTTTAAGCAATTTCTTTTTCTTCTTCTAGATTGTCTTGGTTGCACTTTAATTATATTTGATTTTATTTTAATCTTTGTTCTGTTGAATATCTGTTTGTACAAATCTATTATCATTAATACAAGAATTTCAATACTTATTCACTATATGTAAAGTTTATATCGACAATAAAATTAATAAGCCCCACATCGAGCTCACTTCTTAAGAGGAGTCGTATTTGTTTTTCGAATTGAAATTATTGATACAAAGCTTGATCTGCACTTGTGTTGAGATTGAACAAAAATGAAGTGATATATACATATACTAATAAAAGTAATAAATTGACTATAGTTAGTGGTTCCTTGATAGTTCCAGAAAAAAAAAATTCTTTTTGCCCCCAACTTGACTTGTTTAAAGGTTGTCTAGCTATGTCACAAGTCCTAAGTTTTCTTCTCTCTGACTTGTTCAATTAATATCTTCACAAGTGGAAAAGTCGAAGTTGTAAGTTGAGGAAGTTGTGGATATTTTTTTTGGTGACTGAAATAAATTAAACAAAGAAAAACAAAAGAAACAAAACAAGGAACTGCTTAAATAGAGGGACAGTCCCGTTTAACTCCTTAAGACACAACCAAGCCAAAAACTTATGCTTTTCCGGAACAAGCTGACGCCAAAGCCAAAGCCAATTCTCCCTCTCCTCCCAACCAAACAGCTGCTTACACAACCACAAGTAACCATTGCGTGAGTCATAGACTTTGGCAGCAGACCCACTCCAATACCAACCCACTTCCGGACCTGCTTGTTCATCTGGATTGTAAGAGAGAATATTATCTTTCAGATTTTGAGAGGAAGTTGTGGATATGAACCGGTGCGTTATTCACTTTTGGAAAGTGCATCACAACCCATAAATGGAATAGCTAGTGTAATACTTTTGAGAAATTCAACAAGTAAAGGAAGATCAACCGAACCATATCTAGCTAGTTCAGACTATTCACAACCTTTGGTAGCAGAGAAGAATATATAGAATGCCTTGCTTACCGTTTAATTAACCTATGTCTCAATCAAAGTATCAATGTTCCACAAAATATGTTATGTGATGTTTTTCGACTAATCACACACTATATGCTAATTACATACACCAAAAGTGTAATAGGGTGTGGATAACACTACTCTCTTCCCTCTTTAGCCTTGATTGCCGGTAATTAAATTGCATTAGAAAATAGAAATTGGACTATTGTGTGAGTAAACACAAGAACATGGGTTAGACATGCCCCACATGCCCATGCCACTGCTAAGTTCTAAGTTCTAACTTTAAAATATAGTCACACTCAAGATTCATCCAATACCCAATTTCTCTAAAAACTAAAAGCATATATAGCACAACCCCCACAAAGTGTAAGCCACTCCTCAAACTTGCTAAGTTTTTTTCTTTTATAGTTTTTGTTTTTTGCTGTTAAATTTTTATTCAGCATCCATCCCTTATATACAAACTTACAAAGAGATATCACAATAATACAAAATCAGAGTGTGAAGTGAGCAGCTATGGATTGGTTCTCATGGCTCTCAAAGACTAGCCTTGAGCCATCTCTAGTGTATGAGTATGGCCTTGCCTTTGCTCAGAATGAGCTTGAAGAAGAAGACATAATGTACTTGAACCATGAGTTCCTCCAAAGCATGGGCATCTCCATAGCCAAGCACAGGCTAGAAATCCTCAAGATTGCAAGAAAGGACAAAGGGAAGAGTAGTCCTCATCCAGTGGCAAGGCTCATGTTGGCCATCAAGAGGACAAAGAAGAGCTTCGCCAATTCCATTCGAACGTTGGTTCGACGCCAAGAATCTTCCTCTGCAATTGTGTTGGTGCCATCACCAAGGCCTAGCAGTGGTGGTTTAGGGACAAGATGGAAGAGTGCTTTGATGAGGAGGAAGATGATGCCTCCTAAGAAGCAAGAGAGACTGTTCCTCACAAATGGAAGTCCTACCGTGCTGCCTGCTCTTGAAGGGTATTCTAGTCCTGTGGTCTACCATTTCCAGAAGGAGGAAAAGATGGACCTTGGAGATGTTGATAATGATGATGATGGTTACTGGTCTGCTGCTGTTGAAGAGATCAAATGGGATACCATGTTCCAAGATCTAAAGCCAAACTGAGTAACATTTTTGCATTTTTTTTCCTCTTAATTTTTCCCCTGGGATTTTACTCAATCCATCACTGGAAATTATAAGTCTGAGAGGGGGTATTCTGGGTTTTTCTACCAGAGAGATTTGTAGCATAAGGTTGGTTTCCTACTTTCCTTTCCTTTCAGCCGTTCCATTCTTAATCTTAGTTACCCAGATCAGATGGTAAGTTTTAGCTCATGTCTGTTTCAGTATTGAGATTGTGTGCTTGTTTTCATAAATGTAAGTTACATGTCAGCTCAAAAAGTAGCTAGGGTCAGAGTGTGCCTGGCCTGAGTTTATGAACTGTACTGTACTATTAAAAATCCTTACCGTCACACTCATAGTACATAATTAACAGAGTATATTTTGATGTTTATTGTAATATTTGGCATTTCTGCCTCTGAATTCCTGAGCTTCTCTCCTTAATGGTAAATGATTCATACGTTACTTCGTTTAATTTGAAGAAATTATGGAAATACATCATCTTATCAGTAGCTGCAGATTTCAGAGGATTCTTATACTCGAACCTAAATCATCTAATTTTGACAAAAGATTCTGATGCGTACCACACCATAATCGGCATGGAGGTTCAGTGGCAGACTGACCTTAAAAATCGGAACCGAGCAGAACTGAACAAACAAACTTTATAAATTATCTCCGAAACAGAATACGCCACTCAATCACGTCTCTTCACAAGATATCCATAACGGCACTTGACCAGGAATATCGGAACTAACAGGAGCTCACCAGCAAACTCGAGGAGCCTATAAATCTTACCCCTTGATTCAGAAAGGGGCAGGTTCCACATTCACTTCTAGTTATTTACTCTTTATTCATTAATTATTCTCCCACTTACTTGAGCGTCGGAGTGCTTTGTGCAGGTGCTCCCGCTGCCGTGTTTCAGAAGGCCGAGGTTAAACTCACGTCGTTGCTCGAGGACAACATATAATCTAGCCACGCATCCAAGTGCTCGGCCGGAGATCATCAACCTCGGTCATCACAGACGGAACAGATTCTATTCGATATTTTTCCCCCCTTGGGGAAAGGGAAGCTAATTTGATACGTATAAAGTGGAATACATGAAACTCATATCCAAAAATAAGGACCCTAATGCTCTAATTTTTGCCAAAGTAACACAAAAAAAGGATGATTGGGGTAGCAACATGATGTAGTAGTTGCTGTATGCTTATTGAAGAATGGCAGTGGAACTTTTTTATGCAAGATTGTGCAGCCTCAGTGACTTGAAGTGTGAGAGAGACGAAATGAACCCTCAGCATAGAGCATTTTATAGACCGGGCGAATTCTGAGAGTCAAAATGATACTCAAGATGGTACCAAGTCCAACAACACCGGCAAGAATAAGAAAAGTGAGCCTGAAGCAATTTGCACCATAGCATGTTGAGCTTCCTTGCTTAGCAGCTTCTGCATCATACACAGTGCCAGCAAGCAAAGCAGAGAAAATAATGGCACCAATTGGATTCCCTAGCATCATGAAGTTACTTGTAATACCAAAGTTCTTGAGACCAAAGAGCTCAGACACAGTTGGAACCATTATAGAGTACTGAACCCCATAACATACCCCAAGCAAGGCCGTTGCAGCATAGAGAGTGCCGTCAAGAGCTGAAGCATAGAGGCAAAATGCTATGATCATTATTATTTGTGTGCATGTCATCCAAATTGTTCGAGGCAGAGCTATGGACCTGTCAAATGTTACAACAATTTGACGCTGTTGCTGTGCTAAAAATCTAACGAAAGGTATACAATACTGCACAAAAATCTGCTAGTCTTACCTAACAAAGTGTTCAGAAACAGCACCGGCACCAAGACGACCCAGAAAGTTGCAAAAGCTGAAGAGTGAGAGCAGTATGGTTGTGTCATTGGCTCCCAAAGCAACTCCAATCTGAGCGAGATTGTTGAGAACCGTTACTCCTGAACCAACCCCAAAAAAGTAAACAAACCAGAGAAGCCAGAAATCAGCCTTGACTATGGCTTCTCTGAACTTGAAGTCTTCTCCCCTCTTGGGCCTCCTTTTGTTACCCGTCACAGCTCCCTCACCCTCTGCAAGAAGTGTCTCAATATCTGAAGCATCCTCGTCAACAAGACTGGCAGCCGAGGAAGATGGTGCCAGCAAGGGATCGGTTTGATTTGAGGTAACAGGATGAAGATCATCATTGTTTGCCTTTGGATGGGAAGGGAATAGTGTCATCTTGAGAGGGATTGCAAGGGGAGTCATGAGAAGCAGAAGCATTATAGCAGCTAGGACATAAGAGAGAGCACCAGTGATAGAAAAGATGTCGCAGAGTATTGTGGTTGTAACAAGATAGGTGGCAAGTAAAACACTGGCGGCTTGAACAAAGAGGAAATGGCAATGGACAGAAGAGTCTTCACCAGAAGGAGGAGTGCAGGGGCGAATGAAGTACATGATGAGCAAGCATGCAATGGGAACTCCAAGTGCGAGAAAGAGCACAAGATTTGATGCAGAGTGTTTGAGCAACAAGGTGTATATGAGAGTGTAGACTGCGGCGCTGATCCCGACATAGCCCTTGAGGATGCCGGAGATGGTGCCTCGGGAGAGAGGGAAGTTTCTCATGTTGGTAACAAGAACAGCAGTCCCGAACCATGCATTGCTGTTGGTGGCAACACATAGAGCAAGGCATAAGGGGACATAGGGGAAGGTAGAGAGAGTTCCGGTGAGAGCAAGGAAGAGAGCTCCATAGCCCAAGAAACAGAGGAGAGCACCAATGAGGAGGAGGGACCAAGGAGGGAGGAAGTTGCATGCAATGCCAGGGAGGATGCCCACGTTCTCGCCCACGTCGTTGGCCACGCCCAGGATGGTGAGCTGCTGCTGGTTGAGGGACAAGACGGATTTGAGGGCGGAGGAGTAGAGCGGGAAGTTGTAGGCATTTCCCGCAGCTATTTGGACCCAAGCAGCGGCGCCAAGACCCACCCAGGGTGGTCTGCTCCCCTCTTTCACAACCATTTTTCTTACTTCTCGTTACTGCTTTCTTTCAACCAATCTCAATCTCAGTCTTGATAAGAATTTCAGTTTACCAAACAGTCCAAACCTAACCTTCTTGGTTTTTAGATAAATCTTTTGCAAGCCCCATTGCCATTCACAACTTGGTAGCAATGGCCTATAGGACAAGGATTCTGGATGTCCAAAAACACCTACTATTTTCATACACTTGGATCACTCAAGTCGAATTCTGTACATTCCATAAGTAAATGTGGGACATGAAATCCAAAATCATAATCATAATATATCTAATCTATCTAATCAAATTGACCTACTACAATGCTAGATTCCCAATAATCCACTCTTGTCGTTGCACGCTCAGCCTTACCTTCTACAAATAAAACAAATAATCTATTCAACGAAAATTGAAAGAGAAAAACTAGAAACATGAACGTCTTCCTTCTTATTTCTTTTCAAAGAGAAATACTATTCACAAATTCAACATCACAATCACAAGGCAAAAAAAAATATTCACAGGCACTACTCAACTTAACTTTACAGGTAACTCTGTCCTAATTTTCCACTGGGCGTACCAAAAAAATAAAGGTTCCCAGTCTTCCAAGAGAGTAACAATATGCCTCAGATTCAGAACACACACAATAGAACCTTTTTTTTTTTCTTTTTAATGCATCCTCCTTTTGCAAAAAAATTAAAAGGATGATTTGATCAACAAAGAAACAAAAAGAAGAGAATGTCAGTAATCTTCTGCCTTGGACATGACGGAGAGGCGGCTCGGCCTTGGCTGAAAGGCTTCACGGCGGCGACGGTTGTGGGAGGAGGGTCTGATCAGAGCACACAGAGCTTTCTTCACCAGCTCGCCCTCCACTCCTCCGATTCGCACCAGCGAGTTCTGCATCGCCAATCTTCGAAGATTTAGGGTGTTACCACTCGAAGAAGAAGCACAATGAAGCAACGCCGTTTTCTGCTGCTGTTCGGCGAGGCGTTTGTGGTAGGAGCAGCGGAAGGAGCCAGGGTGCGTCGTAGGTGAACACATGCACGTCCTTCTCTGGTGATTCGACGTCGAAGATGATATCGCGTCGGTTTTCCTCTGATTCTTGTTTATCGCCGTGGAGCGTTGCCCGGGGGAACCTGGTGGTTGCTCCGAGGAGAATCTCACGGATGCTGGACACGGCGGCGAAGAGGTGGAAGAACAACGCCGATGGTGGCCAAAGGAGGAGGAGAAGCGCGTGGGGACGATGGGGGAGACTCCGGGAGCGAAATTGGCGGAGGTGTATGAAGCGAAGGGGTAGGAAAATGAGCGCGAGGAGGACGGCGTTTGGTTTCTGGAGGAAGGTGAAGCCACAGCGGCCATTGTTGAATTGATTCGAATTGGATGTGGCTGAAACGGTGTAAAGAAAGAAACTAAAGAAAGAAAGAGAGTGTGTGCGATTTTTCATGAGCATTTAGCAGTGAGAAATGAGAAGAGAGAAAGATACCTGTTAGGATTTATAACTTATAAGTTTGTTAAGTTCGTTATCTTTTGGGAGCGTCGTATACGGGAATCAGTTGCGGATAGAACCTTAATTCAGCTTTTATACACAATGAATTACGTTTTTTGCGGCATGGTATACTGTTCAATATATACTTTTATTATTTTTTCAATTTATAAAACAAAAAGGTATACATATACTTATACGAGAAAAGGATAAATAAATTTCTGATGTTTTAATTCGAAGACAAATTTATTTTTTAAGATTGAAAAATATAAAATTATTTTTTATCTTATAAAATGTGTGACATTTAGATTTTTTGAGAGCTTGTTTGGAAATTATTTAATAAGAGAAAAAGAATTCCATTTCTTTTAAAAAAAGAATTTATTTTTATTTGAAACTCAATTTCAATTTGGAATGACTATAGAATATTAATAGAATAGAATCCAAATTTAAAAAGTGTGTGAGTGGATTTAGAAATCAGATCTCTGATTTACAAACGAAAGAAAAATGAGAATTGGAATTCTTAAAGTAATTCAAATCATTTATTTTTAGTTATTCCAAAGTAAGAAAAAGAATTCAATTTTTGAGTGAATTTTAATTCTTAGCATTTTAAACAAGCTCTGAGTTTTTGACTTATGAAAAGTAGTAGTATTAATATCTGGTGTAATTTTTAAAATTTAATTTCCACTTTTTAAGTTGGTAAAAAAATTAAAAAAATGACTTCTCTCGTAAATTATTTTTTTAAAAATAATTTAATTAAACTATTTTTTCAAACTGGACCTAAACAATCACACACAAAACCACTCCAATTCTTGCTTCAGTCAAGATAAAATAACTTGTGAATTTGTGATTAGATAAATGTCACTATTTATGAAAATCTTTAGGAGTTTGAAATGATTATGTATGACTGTTTTGTGTGACTAAGATTTATTTATGACTGATATAAATAAAGTGAGACTATTGTATTTAATGGTATAATTTATAAATCTTAATTTTTTTTACATTAAAAAAGATTGGAATAATAAAAAAAAAAAGATAATAAGAAAAAGTTAGTGCGGAGGCGTCGGCCATTGTCCAATGAGCTGAAGTAAAGACTAAAGAGAGTGGGAGAAGAGTCGAGCTCGAAACCCAGAAAAATAATGGCGCCTTCTCTGCAGTTGTTCCATCCTCCGAAGCCCCTCACGCACTTCAATCGCTTCTCATCCACCTCCTCAAGGCCTGTTTCCGTAAGGTGTTCTGCAGCCGCCGCTCCTCCTTCCAAACGCTCCTACACCATCACCCTCCTCCCCGGCGACGGCATCGGCACCGAAGTCATTTCCGTCGCAAAAGACGTTCTTGTCCTCGCCGGCTCCTTCGAAGGTATCCTCCCCATTTCCCTTTTCCCAACTTCATCCACTCTTTTACTCTTCATGATCACATACGAGTTCCGAGAGATGCTTCTGGGTGGCGCTGCATTGGACGCCACCGGAGTCCCCATGCCCGAGGAGACCCTTTCTGTTTCGAAGCAATCCGATGCTGTTCTTCTTGGTGCCATTGGAGGCTATAAATGGGATAAAAACGAGAAACATCTGAAGCCAGAGACTGGGTTGCTTCAGCTCCGGTCTGGCCTTCAAGTTTTTGCAAATCTCAGACCAGCCACTGTCTTCCCACAGGTACTAATCAGCTCTTGCTGCTTCTTCTCACATGGAAATAATCTGCATGCCTTTTAATTTGTGCTGGTTATCCTCTAGTTGGTGGATGCTTCAACCCTTAAGAAAGAGGTTGCCGAAGGTGTTGATCTCATTGTTGTGAGGGAACTCACTGGCGGTCAGTCCTCCTTCGGTTCCCCACTCATTATACTGAATTTCTAGTTGCTGTCCCCTGATTCGTAGGGTTAAATCTTCTTGTCCGTGCTCTCTGCTTATTCAGGTATATATTTTGGAAAACCCAGGGGCTTTGGGACCAATGAAAATGGCCAGGAGACTGGATTTAACACTGAGATTTACTCTGCTCATGAGGTATCTTACTAATTGGACATGCTTCTCTGCATGAATTATAACATGCTTGTGATTTGTGAGTGAAATATAAACAAAAGCTATGGTTGCAATAGAATTTGTCAAGGTTGTTGACCTTGGTTGAATACTTAAGTGGAAGAGAATTCATGTGCACTATTTGATTACAGATTTTATTATTATACAATGATTCAGAATAGTCGATTGAGCCAACACATGTTGTGAAAAATATATCCAATGATTCAGAACTTTCACAATTGTTTGATGTGAGATTATGTTGGAGGGGTTTCTTTCATAAAGAAGGATGGAAAAAAGATTGTGTGGAAGGGACATCTAAGTTAATGTGTTGCTTACAGTTTGCACTTTTTTTTTCTTGGTTTCTCTGAAGTAGCTTGTAGTTCTCTTATGGTGAGAAGTTGTTCCTTTCTTGTCTCTATAACTATTTTGTACATTCTCAATGGATCTATGATCTTCTAATTAATTACTGATCATGATCATCAATATATATGACAGATTGATCGGATAGCTCGTCTGGCATTTGAGATTGCTCGGAAGCGGCGTGGAAAACTTTGTTCTGTTGACAAAGCCAATGTATTAGAGGTATGTGGTGCTGGTTTTAGCCGTAACACTTACCGCGAAATTTTGTGAAATGTCCACGGCTTCTTGAGTCTGGTTTGATATACTGAATATTTTAAGATGATCTACATTTTCTTTCATTGGTAAGCTGCATGCCATAACTTGCTTATACTTGAAATCCGGAAGATTGTATCATTTGTCATCTTTTAACAATCTGTTTATGTTATATGGCCCAGAAACCTTGACAAATAAGTATAAGTCACTTGCCTTGAGTTCTGATGGTATATTTAATAGTTCTAAGCCATAAGAGATAGATTTGACAATATAATTATATTTTAAATCTTCAGGCATCAATGCTCTGGAGGAAAATAGTTACAGAACTAGCACTGGAATATCCTGATGTCGAACTCACACACATGTATGTTGATAATGCCGCAATGCAACTGGTTCGCTACCCAAAGCAGGTATGTTTCTGGAACAAGTTAGCATAATCTGTATTTCATTTATTTGTAATGCAATTTTCTATTTACAAAAGAAATATGTATAAATGTAAGGGATATAATATCTCACTCTGAATCTTGCAGTTTGACACAGTTTTAACAAACAACATATTTGGCGATATATTATCGGATGAGGCTTCAATGATTACTGGAAGCATTGGGATGCTTCCTTCTGCTAGCATTGGTGCTTCGGTATGAAAAGAGTATTCTTAATGAATTAGAATATAGATGATGATGAGCATGTTTCTTGAGTTTATCCTGCAATTCTTTGGACTATTTTTTGGGCAAGTTAACATTTCCACTTCAACTTGAGTTTATTGGATTTTTGTTGGAGCAGGGACCTGGACTTTTTGAACCTATACATGGTTCTGCACCTGATATTGCTGGACAGGTTGGTTTCCGGTACACTCATGTTGTTCATTTCCCTTCATGTAAACACAGATACTAAGTTGCTACCACGATAATTATTTATATGCAGGACAAGGCAAACCCATTTGCTACTGTTCTTAGTGCTGCTATGCTTTTGAAATATGGCCTTAGAGAAGAAAGGGCTGCTGAAAGAATAGAGAAAGCAGTTCTGGACACTTTGAACAGGGGATTTCGAACTGCGGACATATATTCTGCTGGAACAGTATGCATCTCTGTTTTATTATTTTGAACACTTGACACTATATAACGAAAATGGACATGGAAGCAAATGAAACTTCACTCCAGGGAATTTCTCCTTGGTGACTAACTTGATGTTTGGATTGTGTTATGCAGAAGCTGGTTGGATGCAAACAAGTTGGTGAAGAGATACTGAAGTCAGTTGAATCACACATTCCTGTTGCTGCAGTTTGATATGTAGACCAGACCAGTTCATTTCAGTACCTGCTTTGGCTCGGAGATCTCTATTTTCTGGTGGGTGATAAATGACTTTCAAAGCCGAAAGAATTTGCCTATTCCAGAGTTTTGGCTTTCTCCTACATTATATGTTTTGGTTTCATATCCTACCCATCGTATATGTGCTTTATCGTTGAAAAGTGGCAATTTTCCTTTTTCTTTACCCAGGATTATGATTAGTCGTTGGAAACTGCTTGTAACGGTGAAATAACTAGCGGTATTTTATTTTCTTTTTTGAAATCCGAGGCTTCATTTACTTGTAACAATTACAAGCACAATATGCGAAAGTTAAAAGTATCTTATTTCTTAAATACCATAGTTGATATCATAAATTACAGCACCTCCATTGATAATTCTCATCAATGTAAGAGAGTAGCAGTAGCCGATTCGTCTGGAACATTTCTCACTACTTCTCCTATATTGTTTTTTTATATTAACTAATAATGAATGAAAGTTCAGTTGCAGTTTGATACGTAGACCAGTTCATTTCAGTACCTGCTTTGGCTCGGAGATCTCTATTTTCTGGTGGGTGATAAATGACTTTCAAAGCCGAAAGAATTTGCCTATTCCAGAGTTTTGGCTTTCTCCTACATTATATGTTTTGGTTTCATATCCTACCCATCGTATATGTGCTTTATCGTTGAAAAGTGGCAATTTTCCTTTTTCTTTACCCAGGATTATGATTAGTCGTTGGAAACTGCTTGTAACGGTGAAATAACTAGCGGTATTTTATTTTCTTTTTTGAAATCCGAGGCTTCATTTACTTGTAACAATTACAAGCACAATATGCGAAAGTTAAAAGTATCTTATTTCTTAAATACCATAGTTGATATCATAAATTACAGCACCTCCATTGATAATTCTCATCAATGTAAGAGAGTAGCAGTAGCCGATTCGTCTGGAACATTTCTCACTACTTCTCCTATATTGTTTTTTTATATTAACTAATAATGAATGAAAGTTCAGTTTTTTTTTATTAATTATTTTAACAAGGTTTTCAAATTCAATCTGTTTATATTTTTTAAAACAAGATAAAATTTTGGTTTAGGCCCTTTGTAGAATATAAAAGCGATGACATACTCTCTTAGGCATTATGTCACAATAAATTTTAAAATGTTATATTTAACTGTATTTGTATAATATTCTTTTAAAATGTTTTAAAATATCTTAAAAGGTCCTGAAATATTTTAGAAGATTCTGAAAGATTATGAAAAGTCATAGGATATTCTAAAAGAGAGTGAATGTATATAAAAGTATAAAGAAGAGTGAGGTGAATGGCTATAAATAAAGAGTAAAAATTTGAGTTGTAAGTGTATAAAATATTAAAAATAAAATATTTTTTCCACCCAAATTTATTTTCTATTGTGTTTTTAACCTTGTTACTAAATATTAAAGATTAGTTTGACTCGGTCTTAACTCAAAATATTGAGTAAGTCGGCGTGCGTCCCACAACACAAAGAAAAATCAATAACTTTTAACAATTTAAAAAGTAATAATAAACACCGAAATGAAAAATCGCAGGTTTTGTTCTAGCTGAAAACTTCAATATCTGAAAATCGGCCGAACCTGCAGCAATCACGGACCTGTTTGCCCCAAAACCGTTTCTCCAAAAATCGAAGAAGAACCGCCGAATCGGATGGTTTCCGGCCGGTTGAACCGGACAGTAAACCGGCCGGTTTAAAAGAAACGGTGTCGTTTTTGTCAAAATTGGCTTACTTTCATTCTTGGTTCTGAAGCTCCTTCGTTTCTCCCCCTCCCTTTCTCCCTTTCTCCCTCCCTTTCTTTCATTCCCAGAAACTCGGCCAAAAAACCCTAGCACTGTAAGCCTACACCACCGCCGCAAGGAGTGGCATACTGCCGCCGTCCGTCCGTCTATCTAGCTTAGCTCGTGCTCCAAGTCTTCAACCCCTGTTCGCTGTCACCGATCGCAGCTGCTTCCTCGAGCTCGGCGTCCGTCGTCTTTGTCTGCTCAGCCGCGCTTCCGCCGCCGTTTGTTTTCCGTTCACGTTCGCGTCTTCGTTCAGCCGTCGTCTTCGTTGGCGTTCTTCGCCGTTCAAGTTTGCTCGGCGTTCACCGTTCGCGTTCACTCGCCGTTAACCGTTCGGGTTCGCATTCGCGTTCGTCTGGAAGCCACGTTGCTCTGCTTCAAACTCTGCGCGCGCTCCACCTAGCCGTCGAACTGCTCTCTTTTGTCGCCGCCGTGAGTTCCCTAAACCCGCCACCAGACAATACACTCACACAACACCAATACTCTGCTTCAAACTCTGCAACTTCTTATTTCTATTACAATAAGTAACTATTTGATTTGGTAGTGGTTTGGATTTTTTTCATAGACTGAATTAAAGTATACAATAAACTGAATTCATAGACTGATAATTTGCTAAATTGTTGGGCTGCTGTTGTTTTAATTTGCTAAATTGTTAGGTTTCTGCGATTTAATTTGTTGGATTTTCTATTTAGGTCTTGTTCTTGTTTATTTGCTAAATTGTTGTGTATTTATTGTTGTCTTTGAGATTCTTTCTGGAAATTGGTGATCATTGATTTATTATGTGTTTCATGTTTTCATTGTTTTCTTCTTCTGAAGGAAAAAAATATTCTGTTTTCATTGTTTTGTTGATTGTTTGTTTTGTTTCAGAAATCAATTTTTTGTGATCAATGCTCAAACTCTAAATGCTGTTCTGCTGGTTTTGCTGTGTTTGTTTTGTTTCAGAAATCAATTTTTTGTTATCAATGCTCAAACTCTGAATGTTCTTCTGTTTTTGTTTTGTTTCATAAATCAATATTTTGTGATCAATGCTCAAACTCTGAATGTTGTTCTGCTGTTTTTGTTTTGTTTCAGAAATCAATTTTTTGTGATCAATGCTCATACTCTGAATGTTGTTCTGTTTTGTTTTAAGGCTGTGTTTGGAAGACGTGATTGATTTCTGAGTGTTGTTTTGTTTTTGTTTTAAATCTGTGTATTTTGTTTAATTTTCATTTTGTAGAAAATTCTTTGAGGTATATAAGAATTAAGAAGGAAGACTAGGTATTACTCTAATTCTGGTCTGCTACAAGCTTGAACATAGAATTGAAGAGAGAAATCCTTTATTATTTCATCATTGGCCTATTTTTGGCATTGCATATCATTGTAGTTTGTTTATTCATAGAACTAGTTGTTTATGTCCCCTTTTGAAGTAATAAAATGCAGTAAAAGAGTGTATAGAAGTATAGAACCAGTTACTTTATTTATTGAATTTTTACAGAATCAGGTGTTTTTATAAACGGTTTTTTTATTGAACCACGGTTAAATCGATTAAATTAATAAACCAATAAATCAGTAATTAGAGTAGTTCAATGACCGGTTCAATTTTCATAACCTAACTTACTTAATCCAACAAATTACTATGAAACTGAACTATTTAAATTTTAAACTCAAAAAGTTTTTTTAAAAAACAAAAATCAGTTATTAGATATAGATTGGCTTTATTTTCCTTTGAAATTTTTTAAAGGAAAAAGAAATGGATTATGATTTATGAAAACATTGAGTAGTAGAATAGTGAATTGAAGAGTATATTATTTACTTTTAAGGAAAGCGGGGAATGAAGGAGAAGGGGAGGAGCAGGAGCAGGAGCAGGAGGGAAAGGTGATTAAGATTAAGAGACGTGTGTGCGCGCGTAGGGTTGAGTATTAGGTGTAGCCATGTCTACTAGCTGGCGTTCCAGCACTGCCGTTTCATCACCGCCAATCCCAATTCCAATTCCAATTCCAATTCCAATCCCCAACGAGGAGCCTTCATCATTCTCCACCTCCGTCTTCAACTTCTCCTCCGGAAACCCTAGGATCGAGGAGACCCGCGGCCTCATGCATCTCTTCCCCGACCAAGATCCCCCTTCTACCCTCCCTTTTGGACGCAAACCCCTCGTCTGCGTCGTCGGCGTCCCCAATCACATGACCTACGCCGACTTCTGCCAGTTCTGTGGTTCCTTCCTTCACCACATCCTTGAGATGCGCATTGTCAGGTACTACCCTCCCTCCTTCCCCCTTCTGTTCTTCCCTTCACTGCTCTCTCTCACTTTCTTTCCTTCTTGTTTCAGAATGGATGGAACGGAAGATCAGTACAGCGTTTTGATCCGCTTCGACGATCAAGACTCCACCGACAGCTTCTTCAAGCATTACAATGGCCGCCGTTTCTCCTCTCTGGAGGTCCTTCTCCATTCTCTTTTCTCCATTAGCTGCCTCTCTCACCGCCTCTTACTTGTTCTTCTTATTTCAATTGTAGGTTGAGGTTTGCCGTGTTCTTTTCACGTTGGATGTGCAGTACACTGGTTCCATTGAACATGCCCAACCATCCAATGCTACCTCCACTGAACAGCCCACATGTCCAGTTTGCCTTGGTACAACCTCCCCTTTAGATATGCATTGCCCACTCTCACTATTATATTATCCATCATCTATGACTCCATCCATGTTTTGTGTTGTCTGCAGAGCGGTTAGATCAAGACACCAGTGGAATTCTCACCACTATATGTAATCATTCTTTTCATTGTTCGTGCATATCAAAATGGGCTGATTCTTCTTGTCCTGTAAGTCCCTCCAGAGCCAATCCCTTTCTGTGCGTCACATTCATTAACATGTACATAGCGTACACTTGACTGTGCTGTTTGAACTATTTTGCGTGCTTGCCTGGTTGGGTGTTTGAATTCATTGTTCTTTTCGGACTTTTCATTAATTTAGCTCGCATGTCTAAATAAGTTTGATGTAGTGCTAGTTATTGAATCTCTGTACTTGTCTGCTTAGTAATTTCCCGCTATTTTATTCAGGTGTGCCGCTATTGCCAACAGCAAGCTGAAAAATCGATATGTTCTGTTTGTCGGACCACTGAGAACCTTTGGATATGTGTTATATGCGGATTTGTTGGCTGTGGAAGGTGAGGGAATTTGTCTTCAACCCTTGTTTTTTATACTGCTTCTTTGCTGAATGTATCCCAGCCATATGTATCTTATTCCCGAGACAATGGTGTCTCAGATATAAAGCAGGACATGCCATCATGCACTGGAAAGAGACACAGCATTGCTATGCCCTAGATGTGGAAACTAAGCGTGTGTGGGATTTTGCGGGAGACAACTATGTTCATAGACTTATTCAGTCCAAAACCGATGGGAAGTTGGTTGAGCTGAACACTCACTGTGTTCATGCAGAGAATGGGTGTGGAAGTTGCAGCTGTGAAGATAATTCTATGAGCGAGGCTTTACTTAATAGTAAAGTTGAAGCAGTAATGTTGCAAAACTAGTCAAATTATTTTTCTGAAATCTTGGCTTCTTCTGTAAGTTTAATTTTATTTTTTACATTTGCAGATTGTCAATGAGTACAATGAATTGCTTGCTACTCAACTTGAAAACCAAAAATCTGTAAGTGGATTCTAGTAGTCAGTTGCAGTGAATCTGCTGAGGCTGCATCATGTCCAACATACCCGAATTGCTCACTTTTCTATGTGTTAATTGTAGTATTTTGAGTCATTGTTACAAGAGGTAAAAGAAGAAACTGAGACAAAAATCTCTAAAGCTGTTCAGAAGGCTGTCAGTCTTAAACAACAGAAGATTCAGGCCAAGATTGACAGATGTAACAAAGAGAAGAAATTTCTGGAGGAGGTAATAAGTTGTAATCCATTGTTAAGAATTTCTTATGAAAAATTCCCATTCCATAATCACAGGACCTCATTAATATATCATAAGGACAGGAAATTGTATTGCAAATGTTTATGTGTTTTGTGTCTGCAGCTTAATGAGAATCTTGTTAAAAATGAGGATGCTTGGAAAGCAAAGTTGCTTGAGATTGAGGAGAGGTATTGTTTTATCTTTTATATCTTTCTTATGGCCTGATTTGTTCTTTGTAAAATAGTTACTCTTTATGTACTACTTATTTAGTATGAGGATTCCATGATTAAATCAAATGTCCATAATTGCTGCTTTCATGTTTGTTTGGCAATTTTAGCAATTTCGATTATGTAATTCTGGTGCTACTGATTCCTATTACTTGAGCTTGAGTGGTTGGAAATTTGGTCCAAAGGTCTGAAATCTGTATGGTGTGACTTATTTCCAGGGAAAGAAAATTCTTAAAACTGTCGGAGGAGAGAGTAGCAAACCTGGAAGAGCAGGTTAAAATACCGTTTTCCTTAATATATTTTTATATTGGTTGATGTGGGAGTTAAACTTGTACAGTAGTTATTTAATATTTATAAGGGGTGACATACTTATGCTTATCATACAACCCAAATGGATCGGCTATTTGATACTGTCTTAAACTCTGCAGCTTAGATATCTCATGACTTGTCTAGATGATGTGAAGCCGGAACAGCAACAGTTGCCTGAGCATAACGAAATCAAAGATGGGCTTGTGTCTGCCTCATCAAAGGAATCCTCGTCAACTAATAACTCTCAGGTTGGCAAAAATCCATAAATACAAGAATCATCCGGCTAAAGTCCTCACACTGATTTGAATCATTCGTGTTATGTTCATAAAAATTGTGCATATGGATCCATTAGTATAGATGTTTCAACCTGAAATTTTTGTTGTTTCGAACTGTGGTGTATATCTTGAATCTATTCAGTTCTGTAAATAGAGAGTACTAATATTGGATTGATGCCATAAAAACGCAGACAAACGACAAATCATGTCAACGAAGGTATGGCAAAGTCAATAAAATTGCAGATAAATTTTATGACGGATACATATTGCGCAAGTTGATTAAAAAAAAAAGATTAACCGTTAGTTGATTAAGTTAATGAGTTTATTATTATTATTTGACACTGTTGATCGAGTTCAAATGTTCAATGTTATGTAACTGTTTGACTTGACTACTAAGGATAAAATGTAAAACTAGCAAGTCACATGAAATGACGAAGCTGAGTGGAGATATAATATTCAATTGAAGAAATGTCGTTCGAGATTACCATCACAGTTTAGTGTATTATGTAATGCATGAACACGTTAATGCTATTCGTAAGTCGAGCAACTCGGATCGCATTCAGTTCTATTTGTATATATTAGCTTTTACGTATAAATTAAGTAAAACGAGATGATACATTCACGATACATGGATTTGTTCACCTTTTGACCAATAGTGAAGCTTGTTTTCCAAAATGTTTTATTGTCTTTATTTATTATTTTTTTTTTCTGACACTGTTGCTACTGGCTAGAGAGTAAAGAAAAATATTCGCCGTCATATCATATCGTATACAAAAGACATGATGTTATTTGTGAAGAGAAGAGTAAAATGTTAGGGGATTAGATCAACACTTTTAGTAAATAAAAATAAAATATTAATTAGTGTTGACTCAAATACAAGAAAAGAAAATGTTGGAAGTAATGTTATTATTTGTATACAGGGATATCATGTCCATGTAATACAGCTATGAGGTCAAAGAATGTAGACAAGAGTAACGTTACTCCAAGAGTCGAAGCATATGAATTTCAGTTATACTGAATAACTTAAAAATAATATTCATACATGAGATGTAGTCTTAATGAGTGCACTTGGCTGGTATATTTGGTAGGTGCTGATTTCTTCTTCCTTGAGCATAGCCACTTGTCTCAGGGTTTTGACTAGATCCTTCACTATGAAGCTGAATTTGTGACCCATCTGTAGAACGATGGAGACATGGAGTAGTTGTGAATGTGAGTAATGAAGAGAAGAGAATATAGAATTGTGGATCGGTTACGTACGTGAGCAATAATGGTGATGTCAAGAGTGTTCCCAAATGGCAAGACGTTACTGCTGGAAATGGAAAGATGAAGGAGTTGAAGTTGGGAGAGTATTTGGATGAGAACGCCGCATTGAGTGGCACAATGAATTTTGATGAGCAGTTGCTTCCCCAATACTCTTGCTTCAACTTCTGGAAGTGTCTCGTCGCCGCACCCGCACACACGAGATCTCGTTATGCTTATCTCGCCATCTTCTTCCAGCACCTTCACACGCTCTTCTAGTTCTTTCACGTACTTTATGGCTTCTTCAAGTACGTGCGCCTTCTCCGTCTACATAATAATAAATAAATCACAACTACATGCGTGCATTGATAGATATAACTAGAAGAGTGATGATGATAGATCAGAGGTGACCTTCTTCAAGCCAGGTATAGTTGCGGAAAGTGCAATGAACTTTCTAGAGAGTTCCTGTCTCCTGTTCCTCTCTGACATTATGTGATCCGCCGTCTCTGAAGCGCTTCTTCTCCTCTTACTTGCCGATTTATCGAAAGACAGTATATAGGAACTTGTTGCCCTATTTCCGATGGCCGTCTGGCTGCTTTCTTGCGGCTGCTGGAGGATATCTCTCAGGAGGTAATCTTCATCAAAGTTGTTGGTGCGGCAAAGGCATTCATTCACTTCATCATCCATTTTCTAATAAATAATATAAATTCCAAAAGCAACGAAGTTAAGTTTGTTATATTGCTAACTAGAGATGCGTGTATGTCAAGTATTTCACACTTTACAGGATTCCATCCATGATCCATGAATGGAGTAGGGACATATACACATGTTGCATTTTCGTTTTCTGTCCTTCTCCAGCACTTAAAAGCAACGACATATCGTCATCATTCTAAGGATATGAAACGGGATAAGAAAATCATACAATATATTGGTCCAAAAGTGACTGTAGAGGAGGTACGAAAAGGAAGATATTAGATATATACAGGGGTTTGAAAACCCGTACATCACTTTTTCATTGATTCCATCGCTTTAATTTCCTCCTTTTACTTTGGATGAAAACGCTTGTCGTCTATCGACTTTGCTTCCGCCATCTGCAATATAATTGTATGGAAAAATCTAGGAGTCAGCAACTTTATCAAATTCTGGTCAGCATGTAACCAGCAAAGAATAGTGAGCCATTGCATGAAATCTCACACTAATCTCACACCATTAAAAGCCTCATTGATAGCTATTTGATGGTTATAAATCTCAAAAGTTGCTGGCCCTAGCATTCTTCTAATTGTATTAAGGCATGAAGCAGCGAGCCAGCCCCAATACTCATTCATTATTCACACCAAAACGGGCCTTCTTTGCATGCAGAGTAATGCAAGACATGTCAAATGATTATTGTATACACAACACACTAACTGATGTAGAGTGTAGATCTTAGATTATTAATTATTTTATCCCTCTTTAGTTAAGCTAATAAATAACTTAATTCGAATTGTATCAACTTTCTCCATTCTGTGTAAAAATATATTAACTTCCACTCTTGGATAAGATTTTTTTTTTGGTCATGGACTCTTGGATAAGATAGAGCTTGCTTTAGCATGAGTATTTGTATTTCATTCATTCCAAGCTAGCTAGCTCCTTAATAGGAACAGGCTTTGTACCTTTTTTTCTTTTTTTTGGTCGATGGCTTTGTACTTCATTCCTTATTATATTGCTTAAAGCAAATTAATTAAAGGTGGTCCATTAGTAACATGGATGAACAATTGGCTTAAGGGTTTTGTGGGTTTGTGGCCAGGATGTTAGCCCTCCCCTCACAATCACTTTAAAACAGAAAAACAAAATATATAATGCCGTCTCCGTCGGCCCAGATCAAAGAATTTAACGTGGCTCAGATTTGGGCAGAGTAACAACCCAACCCCAAACCATTGTCCAAAATAAACTAACTTCAAGAAGAATTAGAATTGCAGCCCAATGGAATATAGAAATCTTTCTACTTCTAGTCTGTATGAGTGTGTGTAATGTAAGACACAAAAAAAAAAAGAAAAAAAAAATTGAAATTGCGATGGCCAATAATTAACGGTTTGTCCCTTCCTCTTTATGGCTTTCTTAATCTAACAATTTCTACATAGTTGCTACTTGCTGAGTTATAATTTACTTTAGGGACAGGGAAAGGGTGCATGGTACATAGCTCACATTCTTTTCACCTTATTAACTTCAACCATTAATTCACACTCTAATAAATTTCAAGTACAACGCATGTATGTTTCTTGAAGTTGCTACTTTATTTAATAAATGTTTTACTTAAGAACATCACTGTCATAGGAGGTCAATGATTGCTGAAAAGTAGAACAACGCGAGTACGATACATTTAAGAGCTGCTTTTACAATTTTTCATCACTCAAATTAAACTAACCAAACAAATTCAGCACGTGTACAGTGTACTTCTATGCAAAACGGAGCGTGTTTTAGTGAAGGGTATCTTATTGCTCACATAAACAAAACAATTGATTTAATAATTTAAATTTATAATGTGTGACATCTGTTATGGTAAATTATTGTAACCGTACCCCGTTTCATTGATTAAGTAGTAGATGGTCCCGCAATAATTGAAAGAGTTTGACGTTTTTGTATTATCAAAACCGACTTTAATTGAAGGAGTGAGATAATATATATAGATTCCGTGCAAGGCTATCTCACTTGTCATTCAATTGACTGCTTTTTATCTTCAAAAATCAAAACTATTTGGGTGGAGAAAATCAGGATTTCCATCTCCAAAACGTACGGGGTAAAATGATTCAATGAGTAGATCTGGACTCGCGTGATGGGCAGAAGCAAAATAGATATTGTTTTGGTATAGCTTTTTTGTTTTTGGTATAATTTTTTTTAATAAATTAAACTGCATGTGTAATGTGTTTATATATATATTAATATATTAATAATTAATTTTAGTGTATAAATAATATTTTTATTAAATACAACCATACAAACAT
>NC_029793.2:282511-282957 GCF_000816755.2 Arachis ipaensis | reverse complement strand
CTAGTGTTTTAGGAATTTAGCACTTAATATACACATTTACCAAACTAAAAAAGAGTTAGAGTCATCAACTATATTCTTTAAATACTTATGTAAAATATTATTAGTAAGAATAAAGAAAAAAGAATAAAATTATATGAGTTAGTTTAAATGACATACTCATCTAAGAGATCGCGAGTTCGAATCTCTCTATTTTTGGTAATAAATAAATAAATAAATAAAAATGAGATTATGTAAAAAGAGAAAATAAAAAAAATGTAAAGTGAATTATATAGTAAATATAAGAAGTAGAGTGAATATGAAATGAAAAAAAAATTATGTTTTATTACTTAATTTATACCTATTAAAACGAAATAATATTAACATTGAAGGAATATAGTATCTTATATAAAAATAAAGAGTAAGTGAATATAAAAAAGCATAGAGTAACCTAAAAAAAAATAGATGTC
>NC_029793.2:280015-282494 GCF_000816755.2 Arachis ipaensis | reverse complement strand
GAATATGAGTGGATATTTTAAAATTAAAAATATGCATTATTTAGGTATACAAATATTTATGTTGTTCTATGATATTTGTAGTCGTTATAAATCATTCATTATAATATTACATAATAGATAATTATGTTGGTATTAATTGTATTTAAAATTTATATTATTTGTGTTGTGATGGGTTGTATTATTTATTTGTAATCGGTTATAGTGATTCATTATATAATAGACAATTATGTTGATTTTAATTGTCTTTTGATAAATTATGTTATGAGAACTAACAAATTTTTTATTGTTTTCAATTGTATTTATTTAAAAAAAAAGTTTAAAAATAATTCAATTAAAAACAAAAATAATTCAATTACATAAGTAATAAATAAATTATGATAATTAGTTACTTACTTAGAATGCAAGAAAGTGTATAAAACCTAATAAAAACAAAGAAAAAGGCTAGTGAAACTAGGTTAAGATGACTTGTCATCATGTATCATGTTTCTAGTTTATTTGAATATTGGAAATTTGGGAACCTACTCATGAAAAATCAAAATAGAAAAATAATGGAGAATCCATGTGCATTGATAAGTTATGTTTGCTTTTATGATTCAGTTTAAAAAAAAAAAGAAAAAAAAAAGAAATATTCAATAATGGCTGCATATTTACAGCCTGTGAGGTGAGGACTGAGGAGTCAATAAGGAGATAAGTACCTTCTCTTGTCTTTTTATTTGTTCTTGTAATCTTGTTAACCAAAACATATACTTCTATCTTCTTTTATCTCATATCTCATTGTTTGGTCCCTTCTACTCTTCTCGTCGTCTCTTTCCTTGTTTTTTCCGCGTGGATTTTATTCCATTTATTTGTTCACATATGTTCTCTATATATTATATATTCCAATTCAATCATATTTTTTTCGTGGTGACCAACCATTTTCACATATATATTTTTTTATGAGAAACTACTGTTTTCAATATATATTCCTGCCTCATAATAAGATGTTTTCCAATTAACCATGTAAAAACGTAAGTATAACAAGAGATGGCTACAGCTAGATTACAATAACTGTGAGAACGAGAGAGTGTTAATCTGAATGAATGGATAAGTTAAACTTTTCCATATAGGAATATCTACATGTACTCATTACTAGTAGTCCATGAAGATACACAACTAATAAAAAGCACTAGCCCTTACCATAAGTTTAAAATAGAAATAGAAACTTAGAATATTACTTCATCAGTGCGTGGCATAACGGTGAATCTTTTCATGAATGAAGTGAATTTTATATATAGTTAGAGGGATACTGGTTTTACAAGATGCTACTCCGGGACTTGGTCACCTGTGTTATTTATTTATTTCTGACAGAACTGTGAATGCTACTCATTTTGGCTTTCTATTTATATAAATAAAAAAAATATCCAATGAGACAAAACTAAAACAGAGCATTTTGGGAGAGGGATGCTCCCATGTGAGGCTCGTCCACCGCGATGTGCATATTAATGATGGTCCACTGTAGCCTTGTAACTTGTTGCTTATTTTCAAGAATAACGATCCTTGGATGCAAGTACCCTAGAAAAAGAGTGTGTGTGTGTGTTTGATTCAGAAAAGAAAAGTAATAGTTACTGAGTGAGATAGAAAAGTAATAAAGGGGGGCGTGGTTGGTGTGTGTAGAGGAAGAAGAGGTCCCATGTGGTCTCTTAATGTGTTTTTGATTAAATGAAGTGCCTCTTACATGACAAGCATGGTCCCCCACCACAGACCCCTGCCTTCCTCAATCATTTCACCGAATCCATCCTCATCATACTGCATCATAAACGAGTTTCCCTCCCTTCCCTCTCCACATATATCATCCTCATTCTCTCTACCCTCCTTTACATCCTTCTTCTTCTTCCCTTCATACCACAAAACAAACACACTCACTTTCTTGTAATTAAAAATAAGAATGGAGCAGTGTTGGGAGAACTGGCCTCTACACACGGTAATTACAACCAACTGAACTAGAACTAGTATAGTATAATATAATAAGCTAAGAGAAAAGTGCTAGTATTATATAGTTTTATTATTTGTTAAAAGTAATTGTTAATAAGAAGCACATATATACGTACAGGAAATAGAGCACCATGATGATGGAGATTTCTTCTTATCATTGGAGCAGTGCCAGAAGCCACCTGATTATGATGACGATTTCCTCAGAGAAATCCTGCAGATGCCACCGGATTTTAGTGACAATCATTCTACTGTGGATCTCGTCACCACCGGCACGGCGGAGAGCACGGAGGAAAAAAGGCCCAGAACATTCATTCTCTCCTTCGATAACTCAACCATAATACCTGCCATAGCAGAGTTCTTCTTATCGTGCCAGAAGCCACCTGATTATGATGACGATTTCCTCAGAGAAATCCTGCAGATGCCACCGGATTTTAGTGACAATCATTCTACTGTGGATCTCGTCACCACCGGCACGGCGGAGAGCACGGAGGAAAAAGAGGAAAAAAGG
>NC_029793.2:276074-278088 GCF_000816755.2 Arachis ipaensis | reverse complement strand
CCAGGACTAGCAAAGAAGAGTCGAAACGACTCTCAGATTGTGGATCACATCATGGCTGAGAGAAAAAGAAGACAGCAACTCACCCAGATGTTCATAGCACTCTCCGCCACTATTCCTGGCTTGAAGAAGGTACCTAATAACTATCCCATCACTTACTCAATTTCAACCTACCTATTCCTATAATTCGCCTAAATCAAATCGGATATATATACATGCATCACTCTTAATTGTTTTACCGAAATTGGAAACAAAGAGAACCAAACTGCACTAAAAATTTTAAAGATCATAAAATATACTTGATCCTGTTATCTTAAGCTCTCAGCATTGAACGAATCCAAATCTTTTACTATACTATACGAGATCTTAGTTGTTTTATATAATCATTGTTTATTAGATGTATATATATATAGTTGATTAAAACTCGCAAATTCAAATTAAATGGCATCATTAAAATTTAAAATTCCATATAAGTTGCACCATAAGAGAATGGAATTCATATTCTGGATCTTCACAAGCATCAAGACGGCGGGTCTTGCTATTTTCAACAAAAGACCAGTTGCAGAAATGTTAAAAATGTACTATCTAGAGAGTAGAGATAGAATAAAACAAAAATGGATTATTAAAAGTAAGAATAATATCATCACATCACATGTGCCAGATAACATAACCCGACATGACGCCCTATAATATAATATAATAAATTGTACCAAAGAGATACTATCACAGGTTATTAGCGGACTAATTAAGTAGATCATGTTGTATTAATATATTAGATAGTAGTTAGTAGTTGCTACGTTGTTCGATCACCTTACTTAACAATAGATAAGTAGTGTTAGTTCTAGCTAGTAATTTCTCATGATCACTATGTATATGTATGTGTAGACGGACAAGGCTTCTATACTTGGGGAAGCCATCAATTACGTGAAACAGCTTCAAGAACGTGTGAGGGAGCTGGAAAAGCGGAACAATGATAATAAGAGGGGCCCAACAGAGCCAGTCATATTCCTCAACAAGACTCAGCTGTTGTGTCGGAACAACGAAGACAGCACCAGCGAGGAGGAGGAGGAGGAGGAGGAGGAAGAAGTGGAGGATTGGCGTAGCAAGGAGGAAAAACAAGTGCTCCCAGATGTTGAAGCAAGAATGCTGGAGAAGGAGAAGGAGGTGCTGATTGAGATCCACTGCGAAAAGGAGAATGGAATTGAGGTGAAGATATTGGAGCAGCTTGAAAATCTTCATCTGAGTGTGACCGGGAGCAGCGTTTTGCCATTTGGGAATTCGACTCTGGGTATTACCATCATTGCCAAGATGGGAGATGCTTACACCATGACACTCCATGATCTCCTCACAAATTTACGCCAACTGCTATTGAATATTGATCAACAACACTACTGATCCGTACTAGTGTATCATCAAACCCTGCAACTTGTATCTGCTCCGTGTTTTTCTTTTTAAATTATTGTATCAGTACAATAATCCCTTAATTTGTCAAATAAAATCACCATAAGTACGTACCATGTTTATTTTCTGATCATGCCGTTCAAATAAAGCATTCTATTTATTTGTATGCATATGTGTTGTTAGAATATAATTAGGATGAATTAGAATTATTTAGTATATCTGAATATTTATTATAGAATATTACGTCTTTATTATTACGATTCTTCTAGCCACTATAAATATTCTTTTATATTGTATCATTCGACATAACTTGAATAGATAACTTACATAAACAACTTGAATACACTCAATAATATACCATCCATCATGCTCAACTTCACCTCGTAAATCCAATTAGTGATTTTATCATGTCAGACATTAGACACGCACATCTCCCATAAAACTTGCTCATTTGCTTGTATGACATATTGACATATAAAAACATGAAGAATATATCCTAATAACTCTATGACTCAATGAGCAATGTATTTTTATGCATGTACTTTTTTTTTCTTTCTAAGTAACTAACATTATTGTATATCATATTAATATTAATATAATTTGGTTTTTATAATGA
>NC_029793.2:275073-276040 GCF_000816755.2 Arachis ipaensis | reverse complement strand
GAATATAAAAGTTATTATATTCATTAATATTAAAATATTTTATATATTTATGCTAATAAAATATATTTATATTAAGAATTATTCTCTACCTGTAACCGTTATATTCACGCACTTTGTATGGTTATTACACGTTCTTCTTCTTATTATTACTGCACTTCTTTTTTTTTTCGTTATCGTCCTCATCCTCTTCCTCCTCTTCTTCCTTCTTTTTTCATTAAAATTTTTTTTCCTCCTTTCTTTTTCTCTTTTTCCTCCATCATCAATTATCTCGTTGTTGAAGATAATGAATAATTCAAGTTTAGATTATCAATTGGATTAGAACGAACTTGATTATTGCTTTGAATCCAATCAAGTGGCTGAGGTGTGGTTCAACTCAGAAGAAAAAAATGTAACATTAAAAGAAATATTTTTCTGTATTTGCAGCAAATTTAGGTGTAACACAAAGATATTTGGGTGTAGCACGAATATTTGGATGTATTTTTATTCTGTGCATAATTCAAAACTCTTTCTCTTCCGCTTTCTCATTTTCTGCTACTTCTTCTTCTTCTTCTTATTTTATATTCTCATAATTCTTCTTGGGAGAAAAAATCAAACAAAATAAAAAACATAATATTGCAAAATCAATAGAAAGAGAAGAAGGGAAAAAAATACAGCAACAATAACAGTAGTAAAAAAACGACGATGAATGAAGATGAAACACGTGAAGAAAAAGGAGCAGAAACACAAAGAAGAAAGAGGAGAAGAAGGAAGAGGAGGAGGAGGAGGAGGAGGAAGAATGCGAAGCGCGCTACGGAAACCATTGAGTAGCGCGCGTGTTGACACGCTCGTATGGGTGAGCGTTTTTTTTGTTGGGTTTGGCCCAACTTGTATGACTTATAAACCAAAATAACTTGTATGTGTAACACTTCTCTTATATTAATATATTTATGCTAAATATATTGTTATATAAAATTTACTAAGTATATAA
>NC_029793.2:270684-275051 GCF_000816755.2 Arachis ipaensis | reverse complement strand
TTATAATAAAATTAATATTAATAGTATATATAAATATATAATTCCTATAATTTTCGTTGTATGTTAGTCTAATTTTTTTTATTTTGATTCATATCCAGGCGACGAGAATTTTAAAATTGAGAAAATTGGTTCCATCATAATGGTATAACTATTTGGTGACTGATGCATTACAGAAAATCAATTTCTATTACTTATCTCAAATAGAAATAGTAAAATGTAAATCACCCCTAATAATAACATTAATATACAGATGGCAATCTGAGACACGTATTTCATCTTAGCTTCTAGTTAGTGAATGCACAATCACACAGGAAGATGCGGCACACATCTTTGGTCTCTCGATCGACGGTTGTACTGTAAGTAGAAGAACGAACAATAATTTTGTTTACTTGGTCGACGAATACGTGGCCAACTTTAGGATATCGTTAGACGAAAATAATCATGTATTTAGTGCGATCAAACTATTATGAATCAGACAAATCTGTAATACGGAGGCATTACACACTCTAGAGTCTATGCAATGATATGTCCGATGTCACATATTTTGCCTGATTGGGATCATTTTGTTTCTTGACAAGTCAACGTCAATGGTGAGTTGCAAATACTACTTGCTCCCTGTTGAGGAATTTTTCGAAAATCAGGTTTTATAATTGGAGATCGGTCTGTTTAGCATATCTATATAAGTCCTTGTCGTCAGATCTCGCGAAATGATACGAAGGAGATGGATGACCCACTAATATTATTGCGTGTCTGGGTATATGGGAACGAATGTCATTACTAGCTCTGATTCCCGCACCCATTCTTCTAGGTGGAGTCTTTCTGTTGGCACGGAAGTAAAATTGTATTTTCACGTGAAAAATATAATTATTATCAATAAATTGTATATTATATGTTAAATAATTTTTTCTTATATTTCTAATTAGGGAGCTTAATATTTTCAGGTGAAATAATTGGAGGCAACACCAGAATCATAGAGCATTGAAAGTAGCACGTGTAAGGTAGATGTTTGATGATATGCAATCTAGTGTGGTAATAACTAAGAACATTGAATTATAATAACAATTAATATCCTTGTGTAGTTATTAAGTGTAACATTCTAATGTAGTTTCTATGACTTTCGTACATTCAATCCAATATGAAGTGTCATATATAATATATATACGATCATCATGAGATAGATATGGATCGTTGTTGACCCCTTGATCAACTTTGAGATCATAGAATAGAATCAATTGTTTAAGTTCGTCGGCAATTTGGCTATCCACAACATATATCAAGCCTGACAAAAGATTTGAAGCAAGATCATAACATAAGATTGTACGGTGAACAAAACATCGACCAGAGAAAATATTATATATATAGCGACTGAATCACAAGGTAGTAGGTGTCAACCGACACCATTATATCATTGATAGTTTTTATACAGATTCTTATTCACCCATTACTAAATACACTGGTTAGTATAGAGGATAGTTTGATAATCATTTGATTGTATGTGATAAAGTTTAGGTTAATCCGTTTGATGCACAACAACCAACCTCGCCACAACAACCACCACCACAATAACATTATTCGCCCCAAATTAAACTATTACCACACTACCCACTGCACTATCTACCTCCACCACAAGACTATCTTTTGCATTATTCGTCTCCGTCATTGTCACAGTATTCACCTCTCCCACTATATTATTTAGCACACTATCCAACACCGCCACCAAACTAAATTTGACACCTTTAGTTGTATATGATATAATTTCATTATCAAAATGTACCACTAAATTCACATTGCCTTGTATGGCTAAAATTTTTATATATGAATAATTTTAATGTGAAATACAAAAATATTTGATCATTTTGGTGTTCTACACGGTTGTGGTAGTAACACAAAACGTCGTTGACGTTTTGCGATAAAAAAAATTTTTTAATCATGAAAGAACAAAACGTCGCTGACGTTTTGTAATAAAAAATATTATTTTAATTGAAGAAACACAAAACGTCACTGACGTTTTGTAAATGGCCATAGTTGTGCTCAACACATAGTTTGGTTCATGATGAAGGATTTCACTTCTAGTAATACAATATTAAAAAGAAAAAGTTCTGCCTTGTATTACTCCTACAAAAAAAATTATTACACTTATCTAAACTAAAAATCTCTGTAACGTTGAAGTTAAAGAAAGAAAGAAATACTATAAAATACAATTCTAAAAAAAAGAAAGTATAAGTGTCTTAGTTTTTTCATTCTGCTGTGTAATCCTTTATACAGAGAAAAAATAATATTTTAATTATTTTTCGCTACAAAACAGTAAATTTAGATGTAAATAATATTAAACTATTACTATTTGACCTATAACAAAAAATTAAATATGTTAAATCATCCTGGTAAAATGAACTTTTTGCTTTTTTTTCGAATAGCTAAAAAAATATCCTATCACTTTCTTCTCACACTATGCATATTCATTTTTTAACCGGAGAAAAAAATTTAAACTTCTCCAACTAAGGAGATTGCTTTTATTTATTTTTTAAAAAAAGCTTTCTCACTATTAGTGATAAAAGTTGTCAGAATTTCTTAAAAAAAATTTAAATCTCCTCTCTCTCTCTCTATGTGAGAAACTTTTATTTTAATTTAAAAAATATATATTTAACCTTTTCGTAGTTAGTAAGAAAGTCTGACCCACTATAACGAGACATAACACTCCAGTTTCATGTTGAGGCATAACGTAAAAATATCTTGGTACCAAATTTTTTTGGCCGATTTTTACAGGTGCAAGACAAATCTCGTATATATCTTGTATGAGATTCCCACCGCAAGATAAAATGCCAAATGTAAGGTCTACAAAACTATAGATTGTGTTGTCTTTGTACTGTTCTTTATTTTACAAATCTGTCCCCACTTTGATCTGGAAAACTACTGCAAGGTGGAAAAGGTCAAATGGGATCACTTACATTAGACGCGTAGCTTTTTAAAATTAAAATGCAATAAGCCAAAACATATGTAATAATCAACATTATTTTGTTTTTCATTTTTAAAAAATACAACAATATCATTCGGAGATTTTATGCTAGCTTATGTTTAATTTTCTATTCACAACCCCTCTCTCTTTTAATTTCTATCTATTTTTTAGTTATATATCCAAAAAGATTTCGAATGCTATATCTTAAAAATATACATAAATTCAGCCATCAGATATGTGATGGAACCAATAATATAATCAACGATACGAAATGCATGCAAATATTCCTAATTCATTGATGTCTCGCAATGCATAAATCAACGACAAAGTCCAAAAATGACTTGCGTTATTTTCCCCAAATCCAAAATAGCCAACGTTGTTGGTTGAAAAAGGGCAACAATAATCATTGGAAAAAAGTATGAGTAGACAATAAAAATACTAAATAAAAAATGAATATATTGAATATTTAATTTATTAAATGTGTAGATAATTATTTTAATATTAAAATTTAGGTAAATAATTTAAAAATGTAGTATATTTTTATTTTATTAAATCAATTTTAAAATCTATTATTCACATTATTTACCAAAATTATTATCTACTAACAAACTCCAATCATTAGTTATCAAGCGGATAAGGATGCGTGATTCATGTTTTACCCAGCAACAAAATAGGTTAACTAGATAATACTTGTTACGGACAATACAATTTGATTTATCACATATCTATTAAAAAAATATATAATTTCAATGCTTTGAATCTTTACAAAATTTGACGCATGTACTATATTTTATTAGTTAAAACTTGTTACGTTATATGGAATTAAAAGATAAACTTCTAATAGTTTGTATTTCATTACAAAAAAAAGGGTATTACAGTAGTAGCGTTATTCTTTGTTGGGAAATTTTTCTTATTAATTACTAACTCTAGCATGTTTATTTTTAATATAGGTAGATAATAAGAATATTAAATAATGTGAATAATAAATATATTGGATGTTCAATTTAATAGGGATGTAGATGATTATGTTAATTGTTTTTAATTGGATGATTATTTCTCTTGATTCGATTTATTAATACATAGTTAATAATAGTTGGATATTCAATTTATTAGGTGTATAGATGATTATTATAATATTAAGATTTATAAGATAATTTGGAGGTGGAATATTTTTTTACTTTAATAGATCAATTTTAGAACTCATTGTTCACATTATTTATAAAATTCATTATCTACCTAACAAAACAATTATTAATATTTTATTTTGAAAAATCATCAAAACAGATTTGAAACTATGAACGAATAAAAAATTAAATAATTCAATGGAAGTATAACTGCTATAAAGATATCGGTAAAATTAAAATATTCTTACCGAATAAGGATGTTACAAGTCAAATATTACTCTAACGAAATC
>NC_029793.2:264721-270676 GCF_000816755.2 Arachis ipaensis | reverse complement strand
AGATGCTTAAAGAGTATATGAAAGTTTTTTTCTATTCTGTTTAGTAATTTTTTTTTTTGCGGTAAAGATATTGTTAAGAGAGGAGAGGTTTGCAGGTTACTAAATATCCTTACAACAGCTCTTTGTATGACAAGAGAATTGAAGAGAAGAGAGGTAAGTGACAATAACCTACTCTGATCTAACAGCTTTTTAACTAATTTTAGTTACAATACCAGTCTTTTGGGAATCTTTTGGGGAACTACTAGTCTCTGAATGAATTTTGGACTTGATTGACCAATCATTATTGTCATCGATCTACCCTTACATATTTGGCCTATTAAATAGAAGGAAACTATCACTTATGAAAATGTTATATATCCCTACCTGGAGGCCTTGTTGATCATGTTATTGTTAGCTAGGGTTTTGAAACTTAATGATCATCATTCATTATATATTGCATGCATCTGCGCTGGTTGTTTATATATATATATATATACTTTGCTAAATAGTAAATAATTGGAATAAAATATTGTGACGCTCCAAGAGTGGCGGAAGAATTGCATAAAATATTATTTATGTATATATAGACACTATTTTTCATCAAATTTAATTTATTGATGTATAAAAAGCAAGCTAGCAAAGATGCATGGAATGGCGTGGAAATCCTTTGATTAACAGAGTGGTATCGCCAGTCTCAAGCTTTGAACTAGATCCTTCATGCTTGCGCTGTATTTCTCACCCATCTGCGAGGCAGTGGATGGAATCAGAGTCTGTAAGAATTGAAATTGGAATTGAATGTAGAGGTAGGTGCGGTGGTACATACCTGAGCAACAATGGTAATATCAAGGGCACAGGTCCCAAAGGGTAAGACACTTGTGCTTACAACGGAGAGATCAAGATTTGTGAGATGGTTGAATACTTGGGGCACGCCTTTGTGGCCATGGCAGTGGATCCGGATCAACACCTGCTTCTCCAACGCCCTTGCTTCAACTAGTTCATATGCACCATGCCTCTTGTTCACCAACGACACCGACTCTATTACTGTTCTGTTCTTCTTTCTGCTTTCCTCCTCTAGCTTCTTCCCTTGCTCTTTGAGTTGCTTGATATAAGCGATTGCTTCACTAAGAATTGACGCCTTGTCAATCTATCCAACAAATTAATTAATGTAACTTGAAATAATAAAAGCAAATGAAGGAAAGCATGCAGTAGAGCGACCTTTTTCAAGTGAGGGATGGTGGCAGAAAGTGCTATGAATTTCTGGGTGATCTCCTGCCTCCTCTTCCTCTCCGCCATGATGTGGTCTAAGCACTCCGAAGAGCTTCTTCTTGCCTTCTTTGCGATATTACCACCATTGACTATGGACTTGGAACTGTTGCTCTTGCTCATCATCATCATCATCATCAGTTTGGGGAGACTCAATCTCTCTCCGACTTCTTGTACCACGCCACCTCCATTATTGCCCGCCTCATTGTCTCATCAATTACACCAACTCCTAAATGTATTTTCTACTTATAAATTAAATTTCAAATTCTAAATCTTAAATCAATAGAAATATTATTGTTAAAATTTCTCAAAGTAAAAAAGCTATTTGAAAGATGCCACCATGTTTGCACCGTTGGATACATGGATTTCAACTTCTTCCATCAATCTGTGGTGATGACTTCTGACTTCTGAGTTCTGAGACATTTAAGAGACGGACCACTGATGTTTTCTACTCATATTTGTTAACCACATATATATGATATATCTCTATCTCTTTTCTTATTTTTCCAACAATAATTAAATATTGTCCCTATCAGGCAAAGCTAGACATTTTACCCGACGATCTATTTTATTAATTCAATGAAAGGTGCAGCTAGCATTTTCGGTAAAAGAAATATAATACTATGTCTATATGACTATATCCATATACAAAAGAGGAGGGGGCCGGGAAATGCTTTCAATATTGTGGTTCTGAATGATTGGGGTATGAGATGGCTATATCATTAATTCGTTTTGTCGTTGCTTTAGCAATGATGTATCTGGCTAGTTAATGCATGTACTACGCACACAGTAGATCCAGACTTGACCTGCTTCGACCTCACCTCTACTGTTATAGACATACATCTTTTGGCCCCTATAATATTATACTCATATACCCTATGGAGAAAGTTTATTTATTTTCTTCAATTTATTAATTATACTAACCTCTTCTGTGTTATTAACTTTTAAATTTTTGGCATCCTTTTTATATGCTATCTCTTTATATACAAAATTCACATATATTTATTATTATAAAGTTGATATGTAAAGACAATATAGATATAACATAAACCACGTGTTTGTCTGTCAGGTAGGAGTTTAAAACTTTAAATGGGGAAAGGTCCAAGTTGTGAATGTTGCCCTCATAAAAATGCAATATAAGATGTTTTTTTGTGGAGGACTGGTGTAGTTGTCTAGATTCTAGAAGGAGGGCCTAGCCATCCGGAATCCGCATGCCTTATGAAGATGATAGTGTTCCCCCTTGATGCTGTTTTCAGATATCATGCATGTGTTTTTATTTGTTCATGTCCAAAAGGGAGGATTCCCGTAACCAAAACCATACATGACAAAATTAATAAGTTGTTCACTTGTTTGGGCTTGGATTCTTTTGAGTGATATATCGGATCATATCATATGCATGCCATGCACACCACTTGTAAATGGAATGTTGCAGCTTTTTGGTACGGCATTGGCGTTACCCTATCCCCAAAACTCTGAAGTCTGAACTCTGCCAATCAGCCAATTTGTTTTTTTTTGTCTGACAATAACGTAAATTATAGCCCAAACAGCTCTCTTTTCTTTTGGGCCACTTGCTACTATGGGCCAGATTAACTTTGATAACAATACAGTTGAGGCCAAAAAAAAGAAATAAAAGAAAATAAAAATACCAGAGGAAGAAGATTACAGAAGAAGAAGAAGGAGGAAGGGGGGAAATACGTGAACGATGAGAATATGTGGATTGTTGGTGAGAGGATGTAAATTGCGATGGCGTGAGAGCAGGTAATTGTATTGGTGTATGTTTGTTTGCAGTGATTAGATGTGTGGGAAAGCATGCAAGATAGGTTGAAACTTGAAATTGGCGTGAGATGCGAGTAATTGAGATGGATAAAGTGCCGGAGCATATAATATGGGAGATATTGGGGAGGTTAGAGAAAAGCAGTGACAGGAATTGTGCTTCCCTTTCGTGTAAACGGCTTTATGAAGTGGACATGGCGCAGAGGCATACGCTGAAGGTTGGGTGCGGAATGAACCCAGCGGAGCAGGGTTTGAGATCTCTGTGCAGGCGGTTTGGGAATCTGTCTCGAGTGGAAATCACCTACTCCGGTTGGATGTCAAAGCTTGGAAAGCAGTTGGATGACAGCGGCCTCCTCATCCTGGCGCACCACTGCCCTTCCCTCTCAGATCTCTCATTCAGCTACTGCACATTCATCACCGATGTCGGCCTCCGCTACTTGGCCTCCTGCTCCCACCTCTCCTCCCTCAGCTTGAATTTCACCCCCAGGATCACCGGCTGCGGCATTCTCTCTCTTGTTGTGGGCTGCAAGAACCTCTCCTCCCTCCACCTCATTCGATGCCTCAATGTCAGCAGCGTTGAGTGGCTTGAATACCTCGGCAGGCTTGGCACCCTCCACCATCTCTCCATCAAAAACTGCAGAGCCATCGGCGAAGGCGACTTGATCAAGCTGGGTCCTGGCTGGCAAAACCTCAAGACCCTGCAGTTTGAGGTGGACGCTAACTACCGCTATATGAAGGTGTATGACCGGCTATCCGTGGATACATGGCAGAAGCAACATGTCCCCTGCCACAGTATGGTGGAACTAAGCCTCGTGAATTGCATCATCAGCCCTGGCAGAGGCCTTGCTTGCGTCTTGCCCAGGTGCAACAACTTGAAGAAAATTCACTTGGACATGTGTGTTGGGGTAAGGGACATTGACATTATTTCTTTATCCCAAACATCAATTGAACTCGAATCAGTTTCCTTGAGAGTTCCTTGTGATTTTTCCCTAACGAGATTAACAGATCAAAGCCTGATAGCCTTGGCTCACAACTGCTCAAGGCTTGAATCAGTTAGGATATCGTTTTCGGATGGGGAGTTCCCTTCCTCCACCTCCTTCTCATTAAGGGGCATACTTTGCTTACTAGACAAGTGCCCCGTTAGGCAGCTTGCTCTCGACCATGTTTACTCCTTCAATGATATTGGAATGGAAACTCTTTGCTTGTCGCAATATCTTGAAAACCTTGAACTTGTGAGATGCCAAGAGATAACTGATGAGGGTCTACAGCTTGTGAGTCAGTGTCCCCGTTTGTGCCGTTTGCGCTTAAGCAAGTGTTTGGGGATCTCAGATGATGGACTAAAGCCACTTGTGGGATCCTTTAAGTTGGATTTCTTGGCCGTTGAAGATTGTCCCCAGATTTCGGAAAGAGGTGTTCAAGGAGCAGCAAAGTCTGTGTCTTACAGGCTAGACTTATCTTGGATGTGCTGAATCTCAATTCTGCACTCTCATCATCCACCCTTAGCTTACTGTTGCTGTATTTATTGTTGTACATCTTGTTTTACTTAGCTTAATGTTGCTGTATTTATTGTGTACATATATTCTGTTATCAACTCCCAGCAGCATCTGGTTCTTTATCAAGGCTTTCCCATGTTCATTACCGTGTGGATAGAGTCACAATAATGAATAACAATATCTGATATCTCACCTAAAGTCCATATTCTTGTTCATTACTTCATTGTGATTGTGATTTATATTTTGTGCTGCTTCAGTTTTCGAATACACTAGGTTTTAATATTGTAAAGTTACTTATACTTTTCCGGTTTATTAGAATCAATTATACATAAGAAATTCCCATCTGAACAGGAATGTATATCTCCATATATCCAACATCGATCTATAAATTCAAGTAAAAGGAAGCAACAAACAAAAAATTGTAATTGGACTTAAACTAGTTTTGGGCTCTCTCCAAATAAGGCTGGAATGGTTTCCAGTGTAGAGGAAGTTGAACCCAAAAATCCTTGTCCAATTACTTATCTTAATAACTTTTTTATTTTTGGTCCAACTCCAACCAATGAATAATTATTCTAGCCCTAAAATAAATAAAAGAAAGATGGATGGAGAAAGAACTCAACTCTCAAAAAATAAAAAGTAAATAGTGTGTAGTGCATTAGCATAATAGCATTAGAGGAAGTACAAGAGGAATTGAGTGTCATGTTAGTGAGAGATGGTCACAATCAACTTTACTGAATTGAGACTCTTCCAAGTCCGAATCCCATATCTCTCGGTAACAGAGTGAGAGAGAGCGAGTGCCATTTTGATGAAAAGGAAAGAAGGATACGAAAGAATATTCAAAAGAAGGAAAGAGAAGGCACAAAAAGGTTGCATTATTTAGGCAAAAGATTCAGAGTTGCCACAAATCCATGAATAGAGTAGGAAAATGATAAAGATATGATTAAGGGAGACTTTGTTTGTCTGTTTGGTCCTACTCTTCTCTCCATGCAAAATGCAAAGCAAGACAAATAAAATCTCTTGGTCCAAAGAGTGAGAGCACCACTGTGCAAACCCCAAAATCTTCGCGTGCTTCCTCCTCCCCCCACTGTCTCTCCCCTTGGGAAAACAAACGCACCCTTCTCTTTCTCCCAAACCGCTTAAATCTCTCTCCAATGTTTTGTGTTTAGGGGTTTACTTGGGGCTTATAGACCGACATTCTTCATGGTGTGGCTCTTGTTACGGAATGTTTCTCCAAATATCACACAAACACACGACTTTGCTACAAACAAAGCCACCTCGCATTGGAAAATGTTCAAAACTAGCTACCTACACATGTAGCTCTAACATCATCTATATCTTTGTGCGTGATCACACAAACAGCTACAAACAAAGCCACCTCGCATTGGAAAATGTTCAAAACTAGCTACCTACACATGTAGCTCTAACATCATCTATATCTTCTATATCT
>NC_029793.2:257780-261643 GCF_000816755.2 Arachis ipaensis | reverse complement strand
TCTTTAAATTTACAGCATTGACTTGTAAGCTTAGAGAGAGGCACGAGTTGTGGACATACCAAATTAGAAATTAAAATTCTCAAACTGAAGCACTTTAGTTTAAAGTTTACTAAGTATGTGTGTCCAAAACCAAAATTAAAGCTTAACAATTAATTAATTAATAACATGAGAAGATATATGTGGCGATTGTGAGATCAACGGCGGTGCCTGCACAATTTGGATTAGATTATACATATGTAAATTAAAATATGGATTAGATTATACATAGGGCCGGGCCTTAATACAATGTCCTTCTTAATACAATGGCCTTAACACAACTAAACAATCAATTTTCACAACTGGCTGATTATCGACTAATAAGAAAATAGTTTTTAAGAAAATAGTTAATACTAAGCAGCACTAAACATTTTCGTTTAAAATTGTTTTGACTATTTTAAGAAAATAGTTTTCCAAATGGTTAGCATTAGTAAAAGAAGGAAAAGACAAAAGCAGAGTATATGAATTCTAGATTAAATGTTTTATGTTTCACTTTTTTCTTAATAGCATATTCGTATAACAATTATTTAATAAATGGAATTAAGTAACCAAAAAAAATGGTTCTTAACAAAATGTATGTCACAAAAACATTTCGTTTTAAAAAAAAAATTAAAAAGAAAAAAAAAAGCGGAAAACAGCATATGTATATCCACTGCCCAGCCAGCTGGCCATTGCCACAGTTTCAACCAAAAAAAATCAATGATATGATTATTAGGGGAAAAAGTATAAATAAAACAATAATATAGAAAATGCATAGTTAGTACTTAGTAGGGAATGTTGGCATTGTGGAATGGGAGTGTTTGATGCAAAGGAATTGAAGTTTTAGTTTGAACTTTGAACCCCAAGGGAAGAAGGGGAGAGGTGCTTGTTGGGCTGTCTAATCTATCAGGTATGCGTATTAAATTCTTGACCTGAGAAAGACCTCTGTCATCATTCATAACGCAATCAAATCTTGTTCGCATCTGAGTATTTGTGACATAAGATTTTGTGAATAGTAATACTAGTAGAGTACTACGTGTATTGAGCTAGATTTGAGAATAGGGGGTAATCAATGAAGGCGAATACAATGCAGTTTTATTTATTTGTATATATCCATGGTTTAACTTGAAATAATATATAGGTATGTAGTAATTGTTAAAGTAAATGGAATGAATTATTATATTTTGAGAAATGATTTGGATTTCAATTTGAAAGTTAATTAAAAAATATGATTAATTGTATGGTATGTGAAGATGAAAGGATGAATGCATATAGAAAGGAAAAGAAAATGGTAGTCAAAGGAAACAATCTTATCCATGACGACGAAGTATGTGATCTCATCTCATCAATGGTGTCTCGGTACTTGAGTCACCCTTGATTACGGGCAGTGTCATATACATAGTATAGTAGCTAGGTGGGTAGTATTTTTATACGAATGAATACGTAGGGATTGAATGATGTAGGTAAAAAGGCAATGAGATTGAAGCCCTGATCCCTCTCATCTCAACTCAAGTCTCAAAGGAAAGACAAGCGTGTAAGTATGAGGGATTACGGTCTTGTCCAACTGTACTTGACGCCAATATCTTCACATATCTCCATTAATAATATTAATGAAATCTCACCAATAAATATACAATATTTTACTCCATCAAACTCTTGTATAAATAATGTTTGTGACTTGTGAGAAAATCACAAGGCATCAGGCATGGCCACTTTCCTTCCCAAACCAGCACCATCAGAATCACCCCAATGGCTCCTCCATGTTAACATGGATCCGCAAAGCATAACCCGCTTCTTCTCGTCTGAAACTCAAAACCCTCCACAAACCAGAAATCATGAAAAAACACTCGAAGGAATCGCTGCTATTGTTGGAGAACACGTCCTCTTTGGGACAAAAAATGACAGTAACCCCACCCACCACAAAATGATGGAACATAACAAGACGGAGAATGGTCCGGTCACCAAGAGGTACAGAGGGGTCAGGAAGAGGCCCTGGGGAAGGTGGTCGGCGGAGATACGCGACCGTATTGGGAGGTGCCGCCACTGGCTTGGCACTTTCGACACCGCGGAGGAGGCGGCGCGTGCCTACGATGCGGCGGCTAGGCGCCTGAGAGGGTCCAAGGCTCGAACCAACTTCGAGATACCGTCGGTGTTGCCGGTTTCGGCGTCGTCGTCATCGTCGTCGAGCAGTGGCGGAATCCGCAAGAGGAAAGGGGCGCGCGGTGGCGATAGGAAGTGTTCGGTGGTTACCTCGGTTGCACAATTGTTCAGTTCTGGGGT
This sequence comes from Arachis ipaensis, assembly GCF_000816755.2. Classification (NCBI taxonomy): domain Eukaryota; kingdom Viridiplantae; phylum Streptophyta; class Magnoliopsida; order Fabales; family Fabaceae; genus Arachis; species Arachis ipaensis. The sequence goes on along the minus strand of NC_029793.2, from coordinate 259,348 downwards.
GCCTGATGCGCTTGAGCTAAAGCTTGGTGTGAGGAGTGAGAATGGGAGCATTGCTGCTGATGATGTTATATATGGTTCTGTAGGTTAGTATTAGAATCAGTATTAGTATTATTCTTAGATAGAGCAGTGCATGCATGCAATTGGGATGAACACAATAGAATATGTAATCCATGTATGTTGAATGAATAGTAATTGAGTGCAGGGAGAATGAGACAGCAATAGTGAATACGGAGCCGGAAATCCGCCATAGTTTAAGTGAGCTTGCTGAATGCTGACCCTAGGCCCTAGCTATCACTATATCTATATCAATATGTATTTGTCTACTCCCTTTCCATGTAAATCTAATATATATATTTATATGTCATGTGATGCTTCAGTTTTTAAATAAATATATTCCGAGAGGCTTATTTTCATCAGTTTTAAGTTTTTAACTACTTGAGACTTCAAAATATATAATGCACATTTTCATTAACTAATCTAAGATGAATCTAGCTACTTGTGGGTGTCTAATTCCAAAACTTGTATTGATGTCTAATCGAGTATTAATCATTGTGACTCAACAGATTTCAGAAATTATTTTTTACACAAGGGAAAATGATGGCCCAAGATTCTGCGAATCTTGTTATATCTTAACACACATAAGGACTTGGAAAGGGAAGATCCTAGGATAATGACAGCATTGAATCTTTGGCAGTACTTTATGTTCATATGTGCGTTGGAGAAATTGTTAGCATAAGTTCCTCACACCTTACATGTTTCGGCAAGCCATCAGCAGCAGTAATAAAGGACTCAGAATCGAAACAACTAACACCAACAGCCTCATCATGACTCAAATAGCTTTTGTCTCTCCGATCTAAACTTTAATTTATACATATTTTCTTTCTTCCATAATTGTATATTAAACATGCAATTGTTTAATAAATCATCAAAACATACCTTTGCATTCCAGAAAAGAACCTCATTCAGGCTCGTGAGCACCACCACAACACCCATATTACCGCAAAGAAAACAATGTTCCAGTGTATCCTTCCTTCCTTCCTTCTCTTCACATCAGCCTACATACAATGATGCATTTGTTCAAGTATAGTGACGAAAGCAATGCACTCTTAGATCTTCCACGTAGCACGATGCTTGACGAAGACTACAGAAAACACTAAGGAAAATATATAGAGATATAGAAAATGCATGCATTGTTTCTTCATATTTACTAGTTGATTGATGTTCATCGAGAACTAAATTTTGTTTATTTAAATGGTACATAATAAACAACATTTAGCTCTAAATGATGATTACTAAAGAATATATTTATTTAATATTAAATAGTATTTAATTCTCTTTATTTATTTCTATTGAAATAATAAAGCGTTTTGAATATTGGGAGTTGATTATTTTAAGAAAGGGTAACAAAAGATATATCATAAAAAGCACTACAAGTAATATTCTTTTTTGTATGAAGGGTTGGGTAGAGAGCTTGAGCCCAATAGATGTCCAAAAAATAAAGCCCATACATATATAGGAGTCACAGTCAAAGAAATGCTTTCTGTCCAAAAAAAAAAAGAGATGCTTAA
>NC_029793.2:252985-257011 GCF_000816755.2 Arachis ipaensis | reverse complement strand
TTCTGGTTTGTAAGACCCAAGATACAACCAAATCATACAGTTACGGACAACCTTTAACCAAAGTTATTGAATCATCTATAGAACACGTAATTACATTTATCAGTAAATATTTTCTATAAAAATGAAGAGAAGGAATACAGGGTTTTTTTTTTGGACGCTGTAGAAAACAATGGAACGAAAAAAATATGAAAATAGTGAAATACTAAGCCTGATCTGTTAGGATTTCTAAGCTACCCTGGGAAACAATTTCCACGTGAATGTTGACCAACGAACATGAATGGTTTACTCTTCAGCATCTAGAACAATTACATTAGCACAAACCTAAATTGTTAGGCTGCATCATAGTACATATATTATTCTGCAGCGACCCGGTTTCTTATTAGCTGATTCAGTCCATGCAATTGGAGCTCAAATCCACATCCACAGGTAAATTTAGATCAGGAAGCACCAAGGTAGATTCTTTTTTACTCATCTCTTGTGATTTGGAACGAGAATTTAGTGGACAAACATATGAATGGCCATCAATAACCTTATGTGTAACAGTTTTTGGGGACAGAGAAGTTGATGGATGGCACTGAGGTAGGTCAACCACACCTTTCTTAGACTCCTCGCAGATTTTAGTTGGTTCAGAGTTCCGTTGCGACTCCAAATCAAGCTGTTGCAAAATATCAAGTGCATAATTAACATGTATCTAGCTACATTTGTCCTCATTAAAAAATGTTGTAAGATTTCAAATATGGATGAAAAAGTGATTCAGAACAACATGGGAAGGTCACCTTTAATCTCTTTAAGCTTTCATTTGTGGCTCTATGTTTCTCAAGTGTGAGACGCAACGATGCAAGTTCCTGTTCAAATATTGAAATAACGTTTATAAACAAACCATAACAAGTATATCTTCAATCAGAAGAGTAGACAAATATGCGCCTGAATCGTACATTTTTCAAGCTTCTCCTTTCTTTGAGCAACAAAGTCTCCTCCTCTTTTAGTTCAGCTAAAGTCTGCAAACAAATCAACAAATACTAAGTCAAAATGTAAACTAGCTCATTATTCTATTGGGTTGGAGGCCCAAACAAACTCAATTTTACATAGAAATCATTAGCACTTTGCTTTCGATATACTCAATGAAAACATGTAAAATAGCTTATTATTCTATTCGGTTAACACTTGACAGCAGTTTCCAGTTCCCAAGTAGATCACCTAATCCTTCACCAACTTGTATTTTAGATGGAATGCCATGGGCAACCAATTCTTCACTCTTCTATTCATTAATATCATATCTTATGCCCAATCCTTAATTCATATTCGTATCATTCGATCCTCTTGTACATGACACATTTAAACTAAAACAAGATCTGAGAATATATATATATATATGTATCAACATTTACCTTTTTCCTTCGTGACTTTTTGGTAAGAGCTGTTTCGGTTGGATTTGCAACCTGCAATATATAAAATACCGAATTTAGGGACTTGAAACATTGTATCATATTCTCAGAAAAGGAAAAAAAAATGGAGTGAAGTGAGGCAGCGGACCAATGTTTAGGATTTAGGTAGGATAGGAGGGTGCAGTTGTGCAATCGACATTGATGATTTTTATTATAATAATAAATAATAAGGAGAGAGTGGAAGGAGATAGAAAAGATGGCGTTAAAGTAAAGCCAAAAAGGGTGGAGTAGTGAGGGTAAGCGTGCCATATTTGTTTCTCTCTTTCTGTGAAGTGCAAAGTGGCAGACTGAGACAGAGACTGGGTCTGAGGTATTGAATGAAAATGTCAATGACACCCTCCACAGTCCCCAGTGTGATGGTGGCTCCTTACTATCACGTAAATATAGAGTACATGCCAGCCAAGCACGTATTTCCATCCGAGTGGTGGAGCAGGAAAACAGGTTCATACATTGAGACCGAGAGAGCGTGTGTATTGTGTTATATATTGATGATTTGGTGTGTAAGAAAAGTATGTGAGCTCACAATCTGCCTCTACAAACAAAAAATAAATGAAGGTATTGGCGTAATGCATAATTGCATATCCATAATCCATTATAATAATATAAAAAATGAAAGGATGGATTCCATGGATAGCGGTGAGCGGTGACTAATAAACGCCAATAACTAACCAGCCAGCTTAGTTGGTGGCAGTGACACTATGGTCCCCCCCTCGCTCTTCGTTTCTCAGCTACCAAAATCCCTATCTCCTCTCCTCCAATTTAACTTACTCCTCCTTTTGTAATGGTTTGCAAGTTACTATTTTCCCCCACCTTCCTTTATCTTTTTCTTTTTCTTTTCCCATTTATTTAGAGAGAGAAGAGAAGAGATAAGTCATAATTTCATTTTGTTAACCACATGTTCGTCTCGATCCCAAAAAACCACAGATTCTCCCCTTTTGGACCTTACCCCACCAAGCATAAAAGGACTAATATACCACCATGTTTTCTTCATAGAATAACAGTTCCCAATCAAAAAAATAAGGACTTGCTACTTTTGACTTTTGCCCATGCATAATACTAATAATATTTTTAATTGACAATACATAGGGTTCCGATCAAGCTGTGATGCAGATACCTTAACAAACGTCTCTCGTATGTGAAACGACGACGCAGACCCCTAAATGAAGTAGAGAAGGTGCGGCCGCAGGTAAAGCTACAGTAGGGGAGGTGACACCACATGAGTGCTCCAAACCTAATACACAAGAGCATTCCAAAGTGCACAACCACTACAAAACAAGCAGCAGTCGCAAGAGCTATTTTGCCTTTCCCACGAAAACACGCCACCGAAAATGCACTTGTGGTGCTGCTGCTCTCCTCATATTACATAAATACCCCTCATAAATTTAATATTTATCCACCTCCCTATCAAACCACGAATGCCACACTGCAACAATAACATCCCAGTTTACACTTCACAATCCCACAAACCTTTTTTATTTTTTAACCATCTCCGGACACGGCCAGAACATATCCCCGAGAGACGAAAATGCCCTCGAGAAGGAAGGTCATTTGCGTAATTTGAGATGAAGAGCGGCGAGGAAAAAACGTGAAAATAAGAGTCATTCAAGTCTCTGACTCCTTGCGTTGAATCAAAGTCTCTCCTTTCCTTTCCAAAATTAAGAAATAAAATATAAAATACATTAACAGTTACAAAAGGGTAATAGGTTGAACTTTCCTGACGAAAGAAAGAGAGAGAGAGAGAGGAATAAAGGTAAAGAAGATGATAACACGGCGTGTCCTGCGAGAGTAGGGAGGCACCGGTTCAAATCTGTGTTGAGAAGATGATAAGGTGAATAAAGGCAGCTCCGAAAATGGTTTTATTTGAAAAAAAAAAGGCAAAGAGGCGCGATCGGACCAAAGGCTGAGCTGAGCTTGATGAGTGGTGAATGGCATTTTCGTCCATCCATGATTCAAAAAAATATAAAGTGCGAGTGGCACTTAATTGGATGCCAACATGGTAAAAGAATAAGAAAACTTTTAAAAGAAACAGAGACAAAGTCAGTTCCCTTCCCTTCCCTTCCCTTCAACTTATGCACTGCGTTTAGCGAGCACCTCATGCACACAGCATACCCACAGAATTAAAAACATAACAAGGAATACGGCTGAACTCAAACTAACAAAAAGGAAGAGAGAGAGAGAGAGAGATGAAGCGTGGAACCTTAGATCTCGAGGTATGCAGGTGTCTGGTCGGGCGGCTGGACTCCTCGTAGCTATCTAGAGTGGCGCCTCCTCCGCTTGCTGAGGTGGTGGCGCTCCAAGAGAGAGGGGTGGTAGGACTGGCTCTAGTTGTCTCCGCTTTATTGTGGCGGGGAACGCACTTGGAACGGCGCTGACGCACGCTCCACTGCAGGTTAAGAGAGGGAGGTGGCGGCGGCTGTTGGGCTTGGTGGAGTCGGAGAAGGAGGTCGACGACGAGAGAATCGTCGGCCATGGCGATCTTAACCCAGTTATCATGGCACATGTCTTGTGGAGCGTGGAAGAGGGTTGATTGGAAGAGACAAGAGGTGGTGTGTGTTATGGGAGATATGGGGAGGGTGGGTGT
>NC_029793.2:250545-252477 GCF_000816755.2 Arachis ipaensis | reverse complement strand
GAGGTGTGGATTTTAGAAGGTTTAAAGAGAAATGATGTGCCTCCCTCGGTCTCTCATCTCTCGGTGCTTCTTACATGAGCAAGGGAGTGTGTGTGTGGGGAGAGACACGGATGATCTTTTTTATGAAAGGAAAACCCCAAAATGTCCTCTTGCTCTTCTTTCTCTTTGTAATTGTCTATCCTTACAGATGTTGTATTCTGTAGATCGTCCCTATTTTCTATCGCGTCTCTGGTCCCACCTTCTAGCACACGTGTCAAACCTCAACCACTACTTTTTTTTTTCTTTGCTTAAAGACTTAGATGCTAAATAATATTTAATTAAGAAAAATCAAATGAGAAAATAAAGAGGAGAAAAAAAATAGTGGTGGTGACGACAATATAAAAAAAAAAAGATAAGAAAAAAAGAAAGATGATTTGTGTTGTATAATTTAATTGATTATAGAGTATTTTGAATAATTTAACAAAAAATATATTAAATTATTGAATAATTTTTAAATATTATTTCTATGCAAATATATATATTTGTAATTGTATTATTAGTTATTCATTATATATTCCTATTTCCCATTCAGCATCGGGCGCACGATTTATTACAAATTAATACAAATGGCAACAAAAATCATAGCTTCCTCATCCCCCACTAGCAACTACGCTTTTATTTAATTTTCACATTACCATCCCCACCGGGTATTTAACCACTTTTGTTTGCATTGTGAGCAAATGACAATTGCATAGTACTATTTACTTATCTCTATGATATGATCGACTGTTCATTCATATCATACCACCATTAATATTTAATACTACCACACAAATTAAATCATGCTCTTCCATTTCTCTCTGCTTTTCTGTGGTCATGAATTGTGTTGTTACTTGTTAGTATAACGTTATTGTTTTTAGTAAGGGGCTCACATACTAATGTCTTGAAATAATAATCTCTGCACACTCGAAGAACATGTAACTAAAAGCATCCTGTGGACTAATCAGATGACGAAGTGAACTTAGGTTTTGAGTATGAACGAACAACATTTTCGCTTTGTATCTGTAGTAGTGGGCAGGAGTTGCGGCTATAGATAGATTGGGACTCCGTTAACCCTTTTCCTTATTAAAACTTTCTGGCCTTTTTTGGCGTTGAAAGGAGTGTATAGGACAATTCTCTGGCGTCCTATCATCTCTGATGGTACTTGGTACTGACTACTAAGTGTGACCCATACCTCTATGGCTCATAAGACTCGAGAATGTAAGCAGTTAATTTTTGCAACGGAACTTAATTACCCCATCCCTCTCGGCATCTACCATTGTTTGTTTCAACTTTGAGAAGTCATTCAATCCTTTTCTTTTTTGTTTCAATAAAACATGAAAGTGTTGGTAGTTGGTACATAAGTAAACTAAAGAAAACCAATAGATGAAGAGTTACAAGGTAAAGTAATGCAAGTCCAGCTAAAGTATTGAACTGGTGGTTATGTTAAAAAAGGTGAAATAAAAGAAAAATGGGTTCTTGACTGCCCGCCATTTGTAATGCACGATTTTGATATCACTTAATTTTAAAGTTATTGACTGCAAGTTCTTGTTCTGTTTATAAATGAGTTTGGGTTTAAAGTGCAAGTGAAGCAATTGATTCTTAAATTTGGTGTTACTCATTTATCTTTTAAAGAAACTGCATTTCTATAAAAGCCAGTGAAATTTGCTAATATTACTAAAATAATGAGCACTGATATAACTTATCAGCAAACAAAAACGTCATCTGAAAAAAAAAATAAGTTATCAAATTAATCTTCATATGTTTGTGTATAAATATATATGATATTTAATTTATTTTTAATATATATTTTATAATAATAATTATTTTTTTGTATACATATAATATAATATGATTAATTTACGAATTATTTATAAAAAATAATATTTTTAATTAATATTTTTAAAATAAAAT
>NC_029793.2:239620-244767 GCF_000816755.2 Arachis ipaensis | reverse complement strand
AATTTAAATAAAAAATAGACAAATTATTTAGAGGAGTTAAGGATTTTTTTAATTAATTACTCTCAGATTTGTTTAAAATCAGTGCTGTTTTTAATTTAAAATTTTTATAATTAATTTTTATAATAAAAAATATTTATTAAGCATTTAATTAGTATAATATAATATACATATGTTTTTTTATTAATAATAATATTTTATATATAATTTTTATTTAATTTATAGTATATATAAATATGTGTTTGTATACTTCTAATTAAACTATTGAATAAAAAAAAAAGTCTACTGCAAAAACAAACGACTATTCAATATAGTCACGAGTAATAAAATCATTATAATCGTTTAAAGTGACCGAAAATATCTTTACGTCAAAGAAATTTTCTATTTACTCATTGTGGTTTAAATTCTTAGTTAACGAAGTGAACGTGAAATTTGGGTTTGAGTAAATATTTGTCTTGTTCTTGAACGTCAGTTATTGAAATTTTAATTCACTATAGTTTTAGCACGTAATGTTTACCGCCCGTCAGTTCTTGGGTAAAAAGAAAATAAAGTGGAAAAAATTGTATTGGTGGTCAAGTTATGAAATCGACCTGAACGTAATGAAATGGAACATTGAGAAGTAGATAACCAAAAGAAATCAAATGAATACATGGTTGATGGTTGTGAAAGTACAAAATAACTTTGTTTTTTCTTTTCCTAACTTACTGAAGAGTTTCAACTTTGTTTGTTACCATCTACGGCTCTCCCTACCCCATTAATTCAAGGCAACGTTTTTAATTGACGAATGTAAGAGCTCAGAATACTCGGTATCTCCATACCCAGTGTGAATCATCAGTCATGGTTCATGGTAGTCTCTACTATCCTGCGGTCTCTTAACAGGATATGTGAGGAAAGTTGCGGTTTTTTCCGGTCTTTCAAAATTATTCCTTTTCCCAATTGCCTCAGGGTTAGATAGATATCGGCGTTGAGGACGGGTGATGATGTCTATGTTTCGCTTTTACAACAAGCAAGTATGAGTTTTGGATTCAAGTGAAGCAGTAGACTAATCAGGTGTCCTACGAAAATCAATGTACAAGAAGCTCACACGTCTCTAAAACTTTAATAGATTCAATATATTAAAGGTGTATTAATATAAAAAAATTTCTGAAAAAGGGTTAAGTTAAAGTTGATTGAGAATTATTTGGTTGTGATGAATGGTTTAATTTTTCAATTGATGTGGGGAAGCAATGAGTTAGGTTAGGATGAGCTGAAAAACCCTAACGAACTAACTGAAGTGAGGTGCTTCACTCGAATAGGTGTGTCGTGTGACGATGGCTCTCTCCCTCACACTCAGAACCAGATTCAAATGGAACCCTCTCACTCTCACCCACCGCTTCTCCACTTCCAGCTCCGACGGCGGTAACGGCGACTCAACTCCCAAGTCTCCCATGTCTTCTTATTTCAGCGACATCAGGGACAAGCTCAAGAGAACCCGCCCCACTACTTCACCCTTCGCGAACCCCTACCCGCCAACCCCTTCACCCGCCGCTTCCAAAGTCAACTCCCTCGATGAAATCCGCAAAAACCTCTCGGAGTTCCGCCGTCGCACGCTCCCCCCTACACCCGCCGCTGGCGAGCCCTCCTCGTCGGGGCAAATCTCCTTTCAGGAGATCTACAACAGAAAAGTCTCGGAAAAGTCCAGCGAATCGGCTCCCGGCATTGGGGGAAAGATCTCCTATGACGCGCTCCGCGAGAGCATGCAGAAGCTTAAATCGAATGTGAACAAGCAGGGCGGCGAACGGATGCCGTTGTCGGCATTTGGAAGCAGCTTGAAATCGGGTCCTTCTGATTCCGCCTCAAGCGGCTCTTTGATAGGCGGGAGCGGGGAGTTGCCGGCGTCGGCTTTCTGGAAGGAAATGAACGAGAAGAAGGGCTCTAGGCCCCCGGTGACGGGGTTTGTGAAGATGTACAGCTTTCCAGAGTTGGGAGAGAAATTGAGGGCGTTGAGGGCGCAAGGTGGGGGGAGAGAGGGGTTCTCTATTGCGGAGTTGAATGAAAGATTGGTGAAACTGAGGGAGCTGGAGGTGATGGAATCTCGCTCCACCCTCATTGGTGTCGACATCCAACCATTGCAAGAGAGCTTGCTTGTTCTGGAGCAAGCTAGTAAAGAAAAGGGTACCCAACTTTTCTTCCTCTTTACTTCATTTCTTCCTTGTTACTCTGACCCTGATCATGAACCCAATCGAATTTGTTTTCCTCCGTTTTATGATTTATACCAAAAGATTTACCTAATTCTATAAACTTTCCAGAGCAGAGGTTGGATATGCTGGGTCATTTGGGCGGGAGACCAAGCTTCATGATGGATCCTCCTAAACAGCATCTTGTTGAAAGGGTCAGTATTATATTTATTTATTTATTTATATTGGTTCTGTGTTCTGTCCTATGTCCTATTATCTATGGTTTACCGTGCTGTCTCTACTTCCATATTGGTGATGCGAGTTTTCATGTCTCTGTTCCTAATTGCAACATTGCATATACCATTGCTGTTTGTCGAATGGGTCCTGCATTAATGAAAATTATCGTGCTCATGTTGCATTATTGCTTATGCCCATGTCAAATGTATCATTTGGCATATGATGATCCTTGTTGATATTTGTCATTTAGTCTGATCAAATTTCAAATTTCTCGTGACATCTGTGCAAGATAATTTTTAAATTTTTATCATGTATGCTTAGTAATGACCAAATCTACAAGGAAATGGGAGCAATCTTGGATGCGCTCTGCATTTGTTTTTGGTTAATTAATTCAAAATAGCCAACATAACCCTTCAGAGAAATTGTCACTGGAGTTAATGTTGCATTCGGTCCTGCTGCATTTTGGCCTTCTTGAAAGAGATAACCTCCATGTTTAATTTCCTGAACAATTATAGGCTTCTGTCTTTCCCACATTTTATTCACTGTATCTTTGATTATAGCCTCTGCTTCTCAAATGTCAATCCCTATTGTTTATTTATTATTCCTTGTTTTATTTATATTGTAAAAATCTTGGGTTCTGCTGATTCTATTTTGAACTAAGATGCACAGGCATTAGTATATTGAATCTGATTTTATTGCCTAACTTTTCGATGAAGTAATTCCTGTCATAATATCATGTGAAGCACTTCTAGGATCATTGGTGTGCCATATCATTGAAATTGCAGGTTCTTTTAAAGAGCTATCGATGTTCTTGTTATGTTGCTTTAAAATTTCTCTTCCATAAAATTAACTTTGTTGTTTCAGTTAACTGATTTTCTCATTACGTTTATTTCAGTACTTCCATCCAGATAATATGTCCTCAGCAGAAAAGTTGAAAATTGAGCTAGCAAAGGTTAGAGAGGAGTTTAAAATGTCAGAGTCTGATTGTGGATCTGCTCGTGTTCAAGGTAAAGAAAATTATTTGACTTATTTATGCAATTTGCTATGAAGAGGATCCAGAGGGAAGATAACTAGAATAGTGAGCTTGACTTTTACTTCAAAATAGGTCTTGGTGAAAGTTGAAGTGATAGTTTTGAATGTACATTTTACATGGGATTGGGAACTAATGCTCTTCCTCTTTTTCCTTCTTGCAGTTGCACAACTCACAACTAAGATTAAGCATCTATCAGCAGTTCTACACAAGAAGGTCAGTTTCGTTTTTGTATGTGAATTTCCTTGATTCTAGTATTGAAGATAACATGTGCAGAAATTGCGTGCATACTGCTGTTATTAATTTACTTTCTAAATAGTTAACAATATTAGTTCGTGACTCCATTTGATCTTTTGAAACAGAGGAAATATACTGTGTTCTTCTTTACACTTAGATTATGATTGTTTCCCCATAGAATTTTGAGTTAATGAACAGTTATTTCCCTGTTCAATCGTTTCAGTGTGTGTTATTGCCTATGATTTAGAGGGTGAGTGTGATTCGATTTGTTCCCAATGATGTTTTCAGGATAAGCATTCTCGTAAAGGTCTGCTAGCAATGGTTCAGAGGAGAAAAAGATTACTGAAATACCTTAGAAGCACCGACTGGGATTCGTATTGTTTTGTTATTTCCAAGCTAGGTCTACGTGATAATCCAGATATTAAGTACTAAAGAAATCTCTTTTCTGTTTTAACTTTTAAGATAAGAATGATATTAGTTCAGATCCATATATTATTTTTAACTCTTCTGTGGGTTGTTTTAGTTTCCTCTGTTTACTATTGAAACAATGAAGGAAAAGGAAGGAAAAGAAGACCCAATTGTATTGTTTGGCTCTTTCCTAGAATATCCCTATGTCCTTAGGTTTATGATGGAAAACAGAAAATCAGTTTTGGAACTCATCAATAAGATGTCTGCTACAGTTTTCTTTACATGTGAACCCAATTTTGCAACATGATAATCACATCGCGTTCCCTATTTACGTTGATACAGCAATGTTTGAAAGTTGGCATAGTTGAGGGTCTACAACATATTAAATTTGGCATAGTTTAGGTTACCAAAATTTTAATAATAATAATAATAATAGACAGGACATCCTATATAAGTATGAAAAATAGACGGGAATGGATTTTTTTTTTCCACTTAAAGGATACTAGATTAAGACTCGGGCGCAATGCAAATTTAAAAATGATATATGATATAAATAAATAAATAGATGCAGACAAATGGAGAAAAATCTATTTTCAAAACTTTCAAGATACTTTGTTTATTATTTGGACAGAAACGTGGAAAGTAAAAAACATAGAGAAAATCTAGCTAATGAGATATATGTCAGTTACAGGATTTTCTCATTTTCAGTCATTAGCTCCTAAATCGAACAGAAAAAGATGGACGAGTGAGTTTTAAAATGAGGGGAATTGGAGGGAGGTGGTTGGTCATGGTTCTTGAAAGCTCGTTGTTGCGGGCGGCTTGACCAATGGAATTGGAAGTGGCTCTTGTGGATTACCCGGCAGTTCTGGAGGCATCGGCGGCGGCAACAGGATGTGTGGTGGTGAATATGATGCGAACGGATCTTCCAGAGGTGGAAGAAACATGTCAGGTGGGGACAGCCATGGGAATGGATCTATGGGTGGCATTGGTGGGGGAATTATCAAAGGTGGTGGAAGAAGTATAGGAGGCGGCGGGGGTGGTGATGGAACCAGTGGTGGCCTTGGGAAAGGTGTTTGATCGAA
>NC_029793.2:238197-239166 GCF_000816755.2 Arachis ipaensis | reverse complement strand
TACAAGAATAGGTAAAATGGGTCGCAGTATTTTCCTATTCTCCCTCTGGATTCTGCAAGAGTAAGAGCAAGTGTTAAGAGCAGCGTTAGGTGATTGGCTTTCATTTCTCCCCGGAGTTGAGTGGGTTGAGGTGCAGACTAGTAGTGCATGCAGTAAATACAAAGAGATAAGAGCGTTAAGGGGGTAGAGTTGAATTAAATGGAAGAGGTGCCTAGTTGTATGTGCCTCCCCCCTGCTATTCTTGCATGCATTGCACTCACTACTCAGTACCCCAAAACAATAACCATACTCTTCTTCCCAAGATAAACTTGCATTTTGGCACTACTCTATAGCAAGCCCAAATAGCATCCCTTTGTAACAAGCATGTTACCAAAAGGAATTGGGCCTAGGCCCCTTCTTCTACCAAAATATGACGTACACTGAATACCCAGTATCCCACCCAACAAAAGGACTTAGGTAAAACATGAATTTTGAACAAACAACAATGCCAATTGCAACTAGCTTGCTCGGTCTACTCCTCCCTCCAACCTTGTTTAGAAAGTTCACGTGACATTTGTGAATTTGTCACACGTCTCGCAAATTTGTTTACAAAAGCGAGGATACAATATGCATTCCATGACTAGATTTATGGCCTTGCTTTCTAGTTTCTAGTAACTTTCTTGTTTAGCTGGATTTTTTTTTGGCGAAACTTACAGCTGACATTGCGACAATCTAGTGTTAGCTAATGCTGTCTAGTCAGACATAGATAAGGTACACATCAACAATTAGTGTTTTCAAGATTCATATAATATTAATAGGTAATGAAAATACTAATAGTGATAGCAACGGTAGACTAGAGAGCGAGCAAGTAAACACAATCTACCACCACTCTTTGCTTATATTGCAATTAAGCATGCATTAATTAAGACTTAAGAGAAAAGGGGACCAAGTTTATGATTTGTAAATAGGTAAAGAAAAGAGTAAAGAGAA
>NC_029793.2:225738-238141 GCF_000816755.2 Arachis ipaensis | reverse complement strand
GCAAAGGGGAGCTTAGATGGTTGCATTAATGTGTGTTGGTGACCCACAATTAAGCATCTGTCTACACTATCCACATCTCACAAACCTTGTGTCTCATTACTATCCTTTTCAAGTTTGAACTTTGAAAACTCTCACTACTCAGTACACACCTTTCTTTACCTTTGCATAACTTAACTGCCACATGCCTCTCTCTCTCCTCGTCATCATCATCTTTCATCAAACATCAAACGTATTAAAAGAGTGCTTTCTCGGTTTCCCTGAAAGTACCCTTGTCCAAAACACCTTCCTTTTAAAATTCGAAACAGAGCAAAGAAAAGAAAGAAGGTTCTCTTGATAAGTTATTGTTATTCCTCTCTGTCTCATTCTGCTCCCACAGCAAAGCAAATGAGCCTCCTTGTTCTGTTTCTTCATGCTGCTTTTGCTCACACTTCTGCAAATGCACAACCTCCAGGTACTGCCCTATAAAATCAAATCCTTCATTTCGCTTTCTTCTACCTCACTCTGCTTGCTTGCATTGGTTTCACAACACTACAAAGTTTTCAAATTGAACCATAATTAATTAAAAATTTACTGCTTGTACTTTCTTCTGAAACAGGAGTTAAGGTTAGAATGGTGCACCACCAGAATTTGAATAAGAGGATTCAAATATCACTAATTGTTTGTTCTGCGCTTCTCCTTGGAATCTTCCTACTTGTATTGTATGTCTGGTTTCGTCGCCATAGAAGCTTAACAAGCTCCAGCAGTAAAAGCCAAGGAAACATGGGTATTACTACCGTCTGCCTTTATAGACAAACTTCCTATGATGGTCTTGGCTTTGATTAGATCTCTGATTCATTCTTTTTATTTATTTGTTGAGTGTGTAGAGGCTGAAAAAGGGGAAACCTTAAACCCTGTCAATGCTAAACTTAACTACTCAAGGATGGCAGATAAGAAGAGTTCAGTTGCTATTTTTGACTTTCAATTATTAGAGGCCGCAACAAACAGCTTTAGCAACAGCAATGTTATGGCAGAGAGTGGCTCTAGAATTGTTTACAGAGCTCATCTTGATGAGAATTTCCATGCAGCTGTTAAGAAAGCAGATAGTGATGCTGATAGAGAATTTGAGGTGATGGTCCTCTATTACTATTAAAAATTAGAAGATATCCATATCAATATTTAATATCTAGGTTTGCTACACTCATTTGCCTTTGATGGTTACATCAAACTGCAGAATGAAGTGAGTTGGCTGAGCAAGATTCGGCATCAAAATATCATAAAACTCATGGGCTATTGTATTCATGGTGAATCAAGATTTCTTGTTTATGAATTGATGGAGAATGGATCATTGGAAACTCAATTGCATGGTACATTAATTTCATTTCTTTCATCCTGATTCAGAAGGAATACATAAAAATTATCTATACTTGGGAACTGAAGCATCTTATATTGTTTGTTTATATTAACAATAATTCTAGGGCCTAATCGTGGATCATCTTTAACTTGGTATCTCCGTTTAAGAATTGCAGTTGATGTTGCCAGGTGATTTCGTCACGCTTATTCTGTCAAAAATTGCTAATAAAGTATTTCTTGTCTTGTATATACTATAATGATTAATGACTGATGGATATTTGACTTTGTTAGAGCATTAGAATATCTTCACGAACACTCCAATCCCCCCGTGGTTCATAGAGATATAAAGTCTTCCAATGTTCTTCTCGATTCTAATTTTAATGCTAAGGTTAGGCAGTACATGATAATTTAATCATACATGTTAATTACTGATTTATGTTCCTACACTGAGTTTTACGGTTCAGCTCACAGATTTTGGACTTGCTATCTCTTCTGGAGTGCAACACAAGAACATGAAGATGTCGGGAACTTTGGGATATGTGGCACCTGAGTACATATCACATGGTACACAAGAATATTCGTTATTATAATTAACAGACAAAAGCTTATAGTCCTTGTTACACTGTTTGCTTCTTTCTTGATCCAAGTGGTTGTATTATTTGTACTAACTTATAAGCATATTAGTTCTGTGCAATTAATTGCAAAAATTGCTAGGTATTTTCATAGTTATGTTAAAAAGGGCAGAGAGAGATGAAAGAGCTTAGAAAACTTTATGAGAAGCTGAAATTGTAGATTCTAATAATGATGATTAATTCATGTTACTAACAATGCTTAGTGGGATCAAGTTTGTTGTTTTCATGATTATATTTTTACAAGTATTCTCTTACAAATACAGAGAAAAAGGGAGGCACGTCGATAAAATCTTTCCTATTATTATAGTTTTGCGCTTATCTTTTTCCTTCAAAACAGAAATATAACATTGCAAGTTATGTTTTTCAGGTAAACTAACTGATAAGAGCGATGTGTATGCTTTTGGGGTTGTCCTTTTAGAACTTCTGACTGGAAAAAAACCGATGGAAAACATGTCATCAGACCAATATCAATCCCTCGTTTCGTGGGTATGTTTTGTTTCATACCAATCCCTCTTAGATATGTGCAGTAGTTGGTGCGTAAAACTTTGAAACTCGCAGGCCATGCCTCAGCTAACCGACAGATTGAAGCTTCCAAGTATTGTGGATCCTGTTATCAGAGACACAATGGATTTGAAACATTTATATCAGGTTCATTATTCATTGAAAAGATGTCTTGAACTCAATGCTACAAAATCTTAAGTTGGTGTTTACATTGTACAGGTTGCAGCGGTAGCTGTTCTGTGCGTGCAAGCCGAACCAAGTTATAGGCCGCTAATAACAGATGTGCTACATTCCCTCATTCCTTTGGTACACAACCAACTTAAGGTTGGTGCCTCTCTCACAGATATAGAATTAGTCCGCTCAGAGTGACTTCCACTTTGGAAATTTTGTTTGTAACTCAACTCTTACATGTCATGTGTCACATCTTAATGCTGTGCTGTAAAGACTAAAGAGTGATACTAGTATATCTAATTGTTATCATGTTTTTCCATCATTTGCGCTTTGAATGTTTTTAACCCGTGTTTCCTCTTTTATATCTTTTTGGTTGAGCAGTTAGTTATTTAGTTATTATGGAACTCTTTACAGCAATAAATGTCAATGCCTAAAGGGTTTATGTGTGTTGTTCGTCAGAGTGAAGTGTAATTATTGAGGAGTCATAAATGGTCAGTCTCGACATTTTGATTTTATGATAAATTGGCCTAATAACCGAAGGAAACGCACATGTTAATATAATATCATATGTCAGCACTCTCCAAACAAAAAAATATATGATATGTTAGAATGTGGCTAAAAAATTTAGATATGAGAATAGGATGAATGATATACTTTAACATTGTAATTTTTGGTGTTTTTTTAAAATTATGGGAGATAGTAATTAGGATGAGTGATATGGGACGGTTCGATTTATGTACTCCAAATTTTTTTAATTTTTTAAACACAAATCAAAGGGTCCGAGTACAAAAATTGGAGTCCGATTTGTACTTTCTAAATTAAATCATCCCACATTTTAAAAAAATACCCAATAGATCACAATTCAAAAAAATATCATTATTAATCCAATATTAAAAATAAAAATGTGTTAGCATGTCTAAACTCTAGATTAATTGTGCTTGCTCCTTATGACATATTTGACGTGAAAGGACTTTGGATTTCATTTTTGGAACATTTGATTTTACTCAAGGGACAATAAATTCTTGTTAAGATTGGTGAAGACAACAAGAACGATTCTATAAAATTTCTAGAGATTCACGATTCTCAATTCTTGTAAATGGAGTCAATTGAAGATGGTCACTTTCCCTAACCTTCCTTATCTTAGCTTCATGTTCTTGGAATAATCGGTCCCATGTAATTTGATCTCTACAACTTATTACTTACTCAGCCTAAGAATATAAAATTACTGTATGACTTCTAAAGTGGATCTCATGAAATGATAAAATAGAATTTTGATCCTTTAAATTTTGAATTTTTATTTAACAGAGTAAAATATGATTTCTCTTTCTTAAATATTTTTTCTCTCATATTTTTTCTTAGTTCCATTTATGAAATAAATAGTGAGAGATCACACTTTATCCTCTAAATCAAAATTTAAAATTTAGAAAATTCAAATCTTTTTATACTTGTCCGAAAATGGTGATGAAAAACATTTCAAATCATTGATGGTTCATCAGTATCCAAACTCAAAAGTTCATATGATTCATCATGATTCGTAGGTGTTGTATAGGAAAAAGAGGAATGCATTCTAGAAGATGAAAACAAGAAACAAAAATATATAATAAAATTTTAAGTTGAAATCACTGATGATAATATCGATGAATGAAATCATAAACAGCTAAGAAGGGGAAAGCATATAAACTTGCTGATGTGTCTCTATTTTTTTGGTTGACTATGATGAGCTATTTATACAGTTATACTATTTAAAACTTTCCAACAAGACTATAACAGCTTGTTTCCACTCAAACACCTCCCCCACCCCGCTCTATGCTCCAAAGATACGGGCAAAACCATGCCAGTTTCATGTTGGAATTGTGCTAATAATTCAAAGAATACGCTTCTTCGGATTGTCCATCCTGGTGGTCACATTGAACTTCACGATAGACCTGTGACTGCAGCCGAGATTATGAGCCGTAACCCAAGATGCTGCATTGCATATCCATATGTGTTCCAGCAACCATGGGCAATTGTTGCACCAGACACAGTGCTCGTTGTTGGACAGAAGTACTATGTGGTACCAATGAGCACAATAAGAAAACTTCAAAGGCTTTCTCCTAGACACTCTCCTTCTCCAGCTCGTGACATAAGCATCAGTTCCTCTGTTGGAGAAACTAGAAATAAACAGTTCAGCAGAGATGAGGAAGATGATGGCATGATCCATATGTGTTGTATCTTCAGGAATAATTCAAATAAATCTAGATGCAAACAAGATTCTCAAAACAAAAGCGAGAAGCCGCAAATTGTATTAGCTATAAGAAATTCAAATACAGATGTTAAGTACAAGAGTGGTGGTTTATCAAGTGACAATAAGCTAACTAGTAGAAGGATGCAAGATTCGACAGGAAATGACTGTAGGGGATCTCCTAAGAAAGCATGGTCTTCTGAGATTTGGCAACCGAGTCTAGAGAGCATCACCGAAGAATGAATTAAATTTGGGGGAATGCGAAGCCATGAGTGTTGATGATATCCAATAATATATTGTTTTATTGGTTCTTCATCTCATAACCTATATTCTTTAGGTACCACAAAGCTCCCTCAGCTGCATGGTCTGCGGCTGTTTTCTTTTTTCCATGAGGGGCACCATAGCACTCTATAATGTTCCCGGATGCATCTTCTATCTCAATAGTAACCTTGAAGGTAAACCTGTAAAAGATATCTTGTCAACGAAAATAACAAAAATATTGTTGTGATGCACTTACTTCTGTTTCCTTGCATTTGTGTCTGACAAACAGAGGCAATAAAATAGAATAGGTTGAATATTAGAATATCATGATAAAGCCACAAGGCACAAGTTATTAAAATCTTGATGATGCATGATCAAGCAATCATCGAAAACTTTCTCAACAAAAACTAATGAAGGCAAATTTTGTTACAACTGCTAGGAAGTTGAATGTACATATCAGCTGGATAACTACATGAAAGAGAATAAATCTTGTAAACAAAAATGAAAAGTAATAAATCTAGCGAGTATCCATAAACACTAAAATACAGAATTATTGTGTGAGAGTACGTGTACTATATCATAGCTGGAAGAATTACATTATCTGATGGCATGGACCATCCTGTTTGTAACATTTAAATACAGGGGGCTTCCAATGGTTTGCAGCACAGATTTCGTACAAATTTGATCTCGCAGGTCTTTTCTTCATACCTAGAACCACAGCAGTTACATTTTTTATTGAATAAGTAATGAACTGAGTTAGTAATTCAAAGGTTAGCAATTTTGAGTAACTCAAAAGAAGTCCACAGAAGCACAGAGATGGAGAGAACCTACTTCAAATTCAAAGTCCTAAAAGAGAATGTGTACCTTGTTCATGTGGAGACTGGGAGGACGCGTTGTTCTCACAGTCACAGGTATCCCCTTTTTGCAAGGGAGTGTGTTCCAAGATGCCCTTATCAGAATCCATCTTTACCACTTTAGCAGCTAGTCTGAAACCAGAATCCTTCAAATTACCCTGCAAACTAAGAAGCTAAGAATTTGCACATACCAATTTGAGAAAAAATAGAAAACTTCACGACCTTTATCTTGGATCGCAAATCGGTCGAGCTGAGGAAGCGGCTACAGAGTTCTGCAGACACATGTATGGTTGCGTGGCAAGTAATAAGCATGTGTTAGTGTAGCATATATTTCGTAATTTTTTTAAACTTAATTTCTCTTTGGTAGCTGGTCGGCTAATGAATTTAGTTATGGAAGTAACATGAGTTATATATTTTAATATTGTTATTTTTTATGTTTTTTAAAATTGCCAGAGGTATAAATTGGAGGGTTTGATTTGTGTTTAAAGGATTAAAATAAATTTGGAGTACACAAATCGAAGGATCGAATTTGTGTACTCTAAAATTTTTTAATTTTTTAAACACAAATCAGATATTCTGATTTTTACTCTAACATTATAGCTGGTAAAGCACCTATTCATTCTATAACTACGTCTTACACTATTCTCCATTTATTTCATATTTAAATAAAAAAAATGCTGCAGCTCATCTACTCATCTCACCATCTATTTATAATATAACAAAAGAGATTAAGATAAATTGACAATTATTTTTGAACATTTAAAATTTTTTTATTATACCACTTCAGATATTTTTTTAAGATATATTTTTAATATCATTCAGTTGTAATAATATTATTAAAAATACATAATATTATTATAATTCATAAAAATAAATTAAATATTAATTTCAAGTATTGAAAATTATATTATATTTATATTTGTATTTTATCTAATAATTTTATTTTTGTACTATAGTATTTAAATATAATCTAAAAAAGTCAAAACAATAATAAATTAAACAAAATTACTACTTAAAATAACAAAAATAAAGATGATCATATAAAGTCAAACGAATAAAATTAAATTGAATATTTTTATACTTTTTTTAAACTCTAATTTATGTAAAAAATAAATTTTAATTTTGTTATTATTAGATTTTAAATTAATTAATTTATATATTTTATAAATTGTATATGCATGTTGCGCCGGTCTAAACCTAGTTGTAATAAATCGTTTTCCTACCATGTTTATTAAATAAATGATTGGCAATAAATTAAAGTGCTTCATGTGTTTTTCTTGAGGGACTTGGTCAGTTACTATCAAGCTACACCTTATGATGTATATATTTAATTTAATTTATCTAAAAAGATTTCATGTAATTAATCTTTATAAGATAATAATAATCGAAAGCATGAAGAGAGAGAGAGAGAGAGAGGAAGCTCAGTAATTTGTGCTAATTAACTTTATTGTGATGGAGTGGGAAGAATACATATTACTAGTGCTAAATAGGGAATCCGTATCAATGCGAAAATCGCAAAGGATAAAGGGAAGCAATCATGATGGAGCATGAAAGGAAACAACAGCTCATGGAGGCTAGTACTAAAAAACTTTGTGAGCCAACCTTGGACTGTGATGCACAATCTCGAAGTGTTGGATTATTCTAAGGCTCTTGCATATCAAGAACACAAGGAGCTTTCTATTCATCTAATTTCTCTTTGCTAAATCTATGAGCGTGCGTTGGTTATGATGGCACTCAAACGGTGTAATGCTGTTGAATAGTCTCAATGTCAAGGCCCTTGAGTTTGACAACAGACTCCACGTGGCCCTTGAGTGTGTGGAGCTCCCTCAACCTGGCAACTTCAGCACGCTTTCTTGCCTGTTCTGCGAGTTCGGACAGCTCCCTGAAGTTGTTCTTTTCATTCAGTATTTGATCTGTTTCAGGAGGATTGAGGCCATGAAGTGTGCGTTGTGCTGTGGCCCACTGTGCCTCTCTCTCTCCCCTTCCGTAGTCCTTCTTGGAGGTGAAAGCAACCTGCAAATTGCATTGCCGTTGCAAGGTTCAATAATCAATTAATTAAGTAATTGAGTGAGAGTGGAGTTGTTAGGTACTTACCCTGCTCTCGGTGATGTTATCCCAAGCCTTGCCGGTCAAAGCATATCGGATGATGAATTTAAGGATATCCAATGGAATGTAGAAAACAATGCTGTAAAGCCAAATGACACCAGCCCAGCCCCATCCAATCCCTTCAATCCTCGCAAAATCCCAGTGTGCATACACAGCTATGATGGTCGCAATCTGATGATAAAATCAAGCAAGCAATCAATATACATATACATGCAAATGGAAATGGAATAATGTAAGGACTAATTTAATAACTGACTCACCAGCTGTGCAATGAGGAAGGCAACAACAAGCAAGACGCCGGGGCGTTCAACGTAAGACCAGCTCCTCGATCGAGTCACGAAGATCAGAGCCTGACTCACAATACTCACTTGAAGGTAAACTGCTGCTATCAGCTCGCGTTCGTTGTTCCTAATGGATCTCACACCAAAATTGTCCTGCCATTGTACAAAATTTATGTTATTTCCCAAACAAGTTTGCTTTGCTTTCTTGTTTTTGCTACTTTTTCCATCTTACCGAGAAGAAATCGGATGCATGAGCAGCCCAATAGAAAATAACTGTCATAACGGCTAGGTAGGTACCAAGCACGACGCCTGTGGCGAAAATCTCCTTAAGCTTCCACGAGTCTGGTACGGGAGATGGCTTCACCCTATCCTTGGAAATGGTCATGATGGTGCCATCGTTTAGTACAGCAATGATCAAAACCATAAAAGGCGAGAAGTCGAATTTCCAGATGAGAGCAAGCAGCATGAAGCCCAACACGATCCGAATTGTTATGGAAACAGCATATATGGTGTAGTTCTTCATTCTCTGGAAGATGGCTCTGCTGGTCAGAACTGCACTCACAATCACACTCAACCCTGGTTCTGTGAGCACTATGTCGGAGGCACTTCGTGCCGCATCGGTTGCATCAGCCACTGCAATTCCGATGTCTGCTCTTTTCAAGGCTGGAGCATCATTCACACCATCCCCAGTCATCCCACAAATGTGCTTCCTGTCCTGGAGTCTCTTTACAATCTCATACTTGTGCTCTACAATTATTATATTCACATCAAAATCAATCAAGAAATGTGTGTGTATAGAATTAATGTAGTAATAAGTTACCAGGGAAGACGCCAGCAAAGCCATCAGCCTTCTCAATAAGCTCATCAACAGGAAGGCCAACAATGGAATCATCTTTGTGCTGACCAAGGAGGGAGGAGGAGGGGTACATGTTACTTCCCATGCCAAGCCTGCGACCAGTCTCCTTACCAATGGCCAACTGGTCACCGGTGATCATCTTAACATTCACTCCCAACTCGAGAGCACGCCTGATGGTCTCTGCGCTGTCATGCCTGGGTGGGTCAAACAGAGGCAACAACCCTACAAATTCCCATGGTCCTCCTGGGCTGTCCTTGTTCTTCTCTGGTACTGCCTGCAATCAATTCTTCATCATCAGAGGCATCTTCAAACACTCACTCACATGTCATGTAATGTAATGTAAGTAACTACTCACTTGTTTGCCAACAGCAAGGGAGCGGAGCCCGCGGTCAGCAAACTTATCAATAATGGAATGTGCCTTCTTTGCCACATCTTCCCGGAGGTTGCAGAGTTCAATAATCTAGCAACACAATTTCTATGTTAAGGACATTCCGCTGAATTAAAGGAGATGTATTCATGCATGTACGTACCTGCTCTGGTGCCCCTTTGCTTACTCGGTGCCAGTTACCCTCAGCGTCAATGTATGTTATGGCTGTACGCTTATCCACTGGATTGAAGGGAAGGAAATGCACCTCTTGAATGCCCTCTCTTGCCTGTTTTATTCACACATTACTAGTTAATTATTTTAAACACAAGTAAATCAATCTATGTATGTATCTGAGGGAAGGATTACAAACCTCCTTTGGATCACCCAACATTCCTACAATGCAAGCATCAATAGCATCTTGGTTTTCAACCCTGGAGGCCCTAGCTCCAAGAAGAATTACAGTGTTCTTATCGGTATCTTTGGAGAATACCTCAATCAAGTTGGTATCGACGGTGAGTTTGTTCAATGTTAGGGTGCCAGTTTTGTCACTGCACAAAACATCCATGCCGGCCATCTCCTCAATGGCTGTCATCCTCTTAGTGATAGCACCTTGCTCCGATAGGCGATGGGAACCGATAGCCATGGTTACAGACAAGACCGTTGGCATGGCAATGGGAATTCCTCCAATGAGAAGCACCAACAAATTGTCAATTCCGCTCCTGTACCTGCGGTGCTGAATGGGATACATGACTATAATCTCTACGATCATTCCCAGGGCAATAGAGCAAATGCAGAAGTTACCAATGGCTGTCAACACCTGCTCATTTGATTCACAAATCAAGCATCACCTCAATGAATTGAAATGAAATGAACTAGTTAGTGATTGGAGAGATGAAGAGAGGACTGTGGCGTACCTGTTGGAAGTGGCCAACTTGGTTAGTGCTATCCACGAGGTGAGCAGCCTTACCGAAGAAGGTGTGGACTCCGGTGGCAATCACAATGGCCTCAATCTCTCCCTGTTTTACTGTGGAACCAGAGAAGACTTCATCGCCGGAGCTCCTAGTTACGGGCAAGGACTCACCGGTGAGTGCTGATTGATCTATCTTGAGGGGATCTCCTTCCAATAGACGGGCATCAGCTGGGACGATGTCTCCCAATTTGATGCTTATTATGTCTCCTGGCACCAATATAGCAGCATCTTGCTCACTCCACCTTCCATCTCTCAGAACCTGTATGTCAACATAAACAACCCCTTTAAATATAATACCCAACCAACAAGCATCATCATTCTTCACATCTGTCTTTGTTTTCTTCTTATACCTTCGTTTTAGGGGCAAGACCTGCCATGAGTGCTGCTGCAGCATTTCCTGCATTATTCTCTTCTATAAAACTGATGGTGGAGTTTATGATTAACAGCACTACTATACCCACAAAATCTTGCCAATCCGGTGGCTCATTCTGCATATTTGTGGAGGAAATTAAACATGATTAGACAAGGCCAAATTAGGATATGGTACGTTACAGAATGTAGTAGAGTACGCAAAACGTACCCCTCCATTTGCTAATGCAATGGCCATGATGGCAGCTAGTTCCATCACCCATGAAAGAGGGTTCCACATGAAGCCCAAGAACTTGAGCACCTTGCTCTCCTGTTTGCCACAGCAACATGGCAAGCTAGTTATGGTTGATGCAATTACTCACACAAAAACATAACATACAATTATCTAGAAAAGAATGAATGAGTTTGATGGATTATTGCCTTCTTTTCTTCCAACTTGTTTGGGCCAAAAACTTCCAATCTCTTTTGGCCTTCCTCAGAGCTGAGTCCATCCTTTGTACAATTCAATTCTCGGAACACTTCTTCAACAGGAATCCGCTCCTGCACACATGCACGCACCCACACGCATTAATGATATACATACCTAGAGAAACAAGAATGTTAATTCTTAGAGGAAGAAATGAAAAGAACTAACAAGATCAACAGTCTCCTTCTTGATGTCTTCGAGGCTCGTCATCTTATTCTTTATTGCTTATTGCTTATTGCTTATTGTTTATTGCTTATTGGTTATTAAGTTGAAAGTGAAAAGCAAAGAGGAGAGCAGAGAGAGAAGAAGCTTTATTAGTGATTAAGAAAAAGAGGAGCACATGAGATTATATAATAAGGGAAAACAAGTGAAAAATTATAATTAGCAGCTGAGAGTGATGATTGGATTATTCACACACTTGGTGTCAATTGGTGCATGCATGATTTCAATTCTCTCTCCAAAATCACACTAAAATCACTCATTCCCACTCGTTCACTAACAAACTTCGCTGTCTCACTTTAACAAAAATAATAAACAAAGAGCGAAGCAGCGGGTCTCGCGTGCTGCCCTTTTGCCCCGGTCTTCCGCTTCTCTCCATCTTCTGCGTCACATTCTTATTCTTATTCCACCTATATCATCTTTCATCTTATTATTACTTTATTATTAGTGCATCATACTACTGCACAAAATAATAACATGTCAATGAGAATGTATAATCCAATCTTTGTTTCTAATTAACAATAATACTACATTTCTCCAAACACAGGTGTCCTACCATTCTACAGCTGATAGAGATGATGAGATGACAAATCCAAAATTGAGATGGATCCAATATTCATTTAATGAAGTAAAATTTTAATATATCTCTCTAATTTTACTTGGATTTAATTTGACCTCTCAATTTTTTAGATTAAACTTTTATGTCAAAGTAACTAACTGAGATCCACATAATGTGTATATTATAATCAAATATATAAAATTAATGGAAAATTTGTTATATTATAAATAATTTTATACGA
>NC_029793.2:220335-225713 GCF_000816755.2 Arachis ipaensis | reverse complement strand
TTAGTCATTACAAAAGCAACAACCAATAACATGTTAAATAAGTATAATTGTAAAAATATTAAAATATAATAATATATATGTAAAGTATTAATAACGAAAAAATATAAAGAATAAAAATAATAAGAATGTTTTTTAACATAAATATATTTTAAAAATGTAATAAGTATTTTTGTTTTGTACTTTATCATCTAATATAATTATATTATTTTTAAGCAAATAAATTCTTTTTTATTTATTGATATAAATATTTTTTATAGATGAACTAGGAAGACTTGATAAACCAATTATCTATTTAGTTGGTGAAATTGTCGAAATAAAGAATAATACTCTATTATATAATTTTGAGATGTTCTATAGTTCCAAAAGTATAGAATTAGAGAAAATTGAAAAAGGTGCATTCATTTTATATTGGTGCGGTTCTAGTGTTTCCCTATAGGCGGGAAATTAAATTGGCAGGTTGGCATGTTGTCGCAATTAATGGTGCGGTGAGTAGTGGCCATGGTTGCATCCAGTCGCACCGGCGGCACAACACATTTGCAACACATCCCTGCAATCCAAATTATATCATCATCGATCATCATCAGCTAATTAACAAGTAAGAGAGAGCTTATTACGTGCATACCGAATTTGGCAAGGCGATTCACCCAAGCGGGAATAGATTTTCCGGTGAGCCTGCGAGAGGCTGCGTTGGAGAAATGGTTGCAGTTCTTGCTTATCAAATTGTATGCATTCCCTCTGTACTCTCCGCCAAGCTCCTCCATCACTGCCTTCACCTCACTCTCTCCCATCCCCGTCTTCCCTATCATCACCCTCTTCCTGAACTTGAACCCTTCGCACTTCTTCGGTTCTCCTTCGAATATCCCCGACCACGAACTCTCGTGAGCCCCGAAAGCATACTCAACGCCGTAAACTGTAACAACAACGTCAACGTTATATACATTCTTAATTATTAATGGAGAAATGATGAAGTAGATGCATGCATGCATGGAAGAAACCTTCCACCCCGGAATGGTACACTCCGAGGCCGAGCCAGTAGGCGTAGCCGTTCGTGGGGGAAACATCGTACACGTTCAGATACACCGGCTCACATCCTGAACTCCTTTTCTTCCGCCGGCGGCCCTTCCACCAACCCATTCGATCTAATTATTCTGCTACGCCTCCTTCGATCTAAAAGTTATTGCATTTCCCTTTCCCAGTTGTCTGTCTATGTGTTTGTGAGTGTTTTAGAGGTTCTTGTACCGGCGGCCGGTGCTGCTGCTGCGTCTCTGTTAAGTCACAACGGTGTTTTATTTAATCTGTTATAACTTAATAAACTCAACTTTTAATATATAGATCCATCTGTTGTGCATTAACGGCCACAACATGCCCTCTAACTTAGCTTGGACCTAAATTACGGTTCAACTACTCACTTCTCTGTTGTATTATTATGATATAGGAAATAAGTTACAACTTAGCATCTTATTATATTCTTCCTTAATAGGAGAAATTATACGGTACTAAAATAAAGTCTAATTAATGTATGTGCACTAAGTACTAGTTACATTTATTTAAGTTTTAATATGTATTTAATTTTTATTGATAGAATATAAATAAAATTAGAGAAAGTATAAGGAGCCAGCAATTTTTGTATTTTGTGGCCAGCACTTAACCATCAAAAGAAAAATGAGTGATCTTCTACCTCTCACACCATTAAAAATACTATTGATGGCCAGTTAATGATTACAAAACACAAAAATTGCTGCCCCTAGCACTCCTCATAAAATTATAGTAGTAGCCTAGTAGGACATCTAAACTAATCCTAGAATATCAATTAAAGTACTCTAATGCAAATTAGGCCACGGTATATCTGGAGAATAGATTTCTCAATTATTTTTATTATGTTATCAAATGTGATATCTTATTATTCAATATTTTTTTTTATCTCACTTAAAGAATATACGACAAAAAAATCACACTTAATAAAACAATTCAACAAAAAAAAAATTAAGAGATCCATATATCTGACTATCACTTTTCAGGTTTGGAATCTTCATTCCTTCTCTAGATATTACATTATGTGTACTTTGAAATTATTTGATGTTCCACTTCCTCTGGTGGATCGGGCGATGGTCGAGGATTAAGGTACGCTATTTGTGTAATGTTGTACACGCACATGCCATGCAGATTGTGAGTGTGAATATGCCTAAAACAAACGTGGAGTTGTCCTAGCAAATTTGCAGACATTTACATCTCCATCCCAAATCAAGTCGAGTATGCTGACCCTGAGTCATGACGTGAGATTGCTTCTTCAACTGCTTCTGCTTTGTTGTTTTGTTGTTACTTGAGAGTTGAGATTCTTTTGAATCTGTAACCTTAAAATCAAGCCCCTTCAGACAGGTCCTTTTTGAATTGTGATAGATCATTCCTTCTATTAAGCTTTGAAACAGGAAATTATATATTTATTTATGTCAAAATAATGAAAATTGATCAGTAACTTGATCTTTAAAAGGAAATGCCGCTGTTTGAAGGCACCTCCTAAAATAAGATGAATTAATACAATGGAGTCCCCCAAAAGAAAAACAACGAGCATGCCCATTGCTAGCCACCTCCATGAGACCTTACTTGGTTAGCCAGTATATTAAAATCAAGAACGTGCACACGGATATGACAAGCGAAAGAATTATTGTATCCCTTGATTTTTTTCTCCTTATTGCTGATAGGATGTTATTTACCTGCAACATAATTAAAAGTGATGCTGCATACATTAAACAGAAGAATTCCAAACAACATCCTACCAGGCACATAAACCCTAGTTCTAGTAGACAGCAATGAACTGACAAAAACAAACAACTCGGTGTGAAGGCCTTAGAAACAGGGATCATACCGTGGGTAGGCGACTGCTCATATTGCTGAGCTTTGAATTGATTCCACCAAAAGTTGAACGCTGGTGGACTAGTGAACCCAGCGTTACTTGTGCTTGAGAAATAACAGTGTCCATCTGTACCACAACCATATGCAAAACACTTCAAAACAAGAAAATCCGAGCTGGAGACCACTCCCATATAACTTAAAAGGAAACAGCAGACACCTTAACAAAACAGACACACCCCAGATCCAAGCAAGGAAACTAAACAAGGCATTGGAATGACATATCAAATACTTTAGAACTCAGAAATCTATATCTATTAAAAAAGTTGTGAACGTAATAAAACTGTTCTGAGTTAACAAGTTTCGTTTAAACACCACAGCAATATCCTAATACTAACCTATTGTGCTTGCACATAACCAATATGTTGCTATTTACAAAGCCCTATTAAGAAAGAGCAAATAAATCAGACATAAATATCATACAAACTTTGTGAGAGAAATATCTAAGTCCAAATATAAAGCACTCCACTGGCTAGATCATGATAAGACGAGAACAGAACTTTATAACAGAGAACCAATTTGATTGTTTCATGTCACCGACCTGTCCGGTGCTTCGGCTTATAGATGCATACTCTTTTAGGAGGGTTTGCTGTTCAGAACCTGC
The DNA here is from genome assembly GCF_000816755.2 of Arachis ipaensis. Classification (NCBI taxonomy): domain Eukaryota; kingdom Viridiplantae; phylum Streptophyta; class Magnoliopsida; order Fabales; family Fabaceae; genus Arachis; species Arachis ipaensis. Next base: position 222,202 of record NC_029793.2, on the reverse strand, counting down.
ACCCTCTTCCAGGTCTAATCTTGTCCGATCGAACTCTCTAAAATCATCTAGTAGTGAAGCATGTTCTTGCTTAGCTCTAAGACTAGACTGGAGGCGATAAAACTCCTGCAACCAAATTACATCTAACAAGAGGTTGGTTTCTGACAGGCCCGAGCTTTAATAAAATCAAGAATTGAAATAAATACAAGCAGAATCATTACAAAGCAGAAAGAGAAGTAGACCAGATGTTGAAGATATAAAACTATGTTGTAAATAATAAACCCATAACAATACAAGTCCTAGAAATTGAAGCAGTTAGCCTTTGTTGGGAGCAAGCTCACAGCCTCGGAGAATGATAGGGGAAACTCAATTTATGCTATAAAATACCTGGGTGAGATCTTGAAGAATTTCTTGGTGTCTAGTTAGAGTATGAGAAACCATTTCTGACCCACCGGATGACACCCAGGCTTTCATCTGAGAGTTTACTTGTTGGAGTTGTTTGAGTAGCCGCTCAATCCAAGATTCCAAATCACTCTCAGCAGCATCAGATTTCGTAGAAATGTTTGCTGACACCAATTTGCGGTACAAACTCATTTGCTCATCCAGCTGAGCTTGGAGCTTTCTTGCCTGCAGAAAGAAAAACAAATGATTCAATAAATGTGCTATCAGTAATGCAATTTGACTACAAAAGAACAATATGATAAAATACATAACCTAAAGGAACGAACCATCTATGATTAGAACCTTTTGTTACTTACAACAATACCTTGAGAGCATTGGTGTGAACAGAACAAGCAATGACATGCATTCATGCGTCCTATACCTTGATTCTAAGTAAAGACCATTTTTGCCCAAATTAGGCTAGCTTCTATGCTGTCTCTCCTATTTATCAAATCAAAGAACTTAAATCTAGCATAAAAAAATCATCAGAAGCCTTTTAAATCTTCATAATTCATTTCCTGAGAAATTTAAATTCAAATATGAATGTAAACAGAAAATCAGAACTAACAGCAAAGCAATCCATGCCCAAAGCACAAGAATAAGATTTTGTAACTCCATAATTATGATGGGGAGCTTCCCGAAGCAGTCAGCACTCAAGCGTATGCGTATAGAATTAGCTTCGAGATGCAGTTATTCTATGAACCCAAGCCAGGTCTAACTCATACACAAGTAGCAAAAGGGCACAAGCACAACAAACTGATCCAATAATTCGAATCACCAACAGCAGGAAATATATAATAAAGAAAAAAGAAATTAAATCGGAATAGTGGCCTCCGAATTTCATTATAGATAGGCATAGGCATGTGAAATGTTCAATAGAGACGGAAATTGGGGATAGAAGGTGAAGAAATGGAACCTGTTGGCGGAGGGAATCCCACGAAGCGGTGACCTCCATGGAGAATGAAGAAGGAAGGGAGTGGAGTCCGACGGACGGTTGTTTTCAGAGTCCAACGCCACGTACCACTTCCAATGGGTTGCTACTCTATTTATCAAGTCAAAATAAAATAAGGTATGTTTTATAATGCTTAAAAATTACACATATTACTTTTACAAAAGAATAAATCTTATCTCTTAACATTTATATTTACACAATTTCAAAAGAAATTATAGAATTGTCCATAAAATAAAACAAACAGAATTATTTATTATTAATGTATATAATAAGATAATAATATAAAATTAAAAAAAGTGTGTCATTAGTTAATAAAATTTAAAAATATGTATATTTTATATACAGAACTTTTAAATTTAAAAAATATAAAAATTATTTTTTTTAAATTAAATATTAGAATCGGGTATAAACATACTTAAATTCTATTTACTCTATTTAAAATATTTTGTGATCTTTTGTAAAAAAAAACCCCACTTCGATTTTGTATGTAGGTTA
>NC_029793.2:214769-216093 GCF_000816755.2 Arachis ipaensis | reverse complement strand
CTCCGATTTTTTTAACATTTTCGTTACTTCTATTAATATAATCTTATCAGTATTCTTAAGTCATGTTAACTAAATCCTATTTTATATCACACATACAAAGGAAAATCGGACGTAATTTTTTTTGTTACGGAAGTAGAAGTGGTGATATACTTTAACATTGTAATTTTTGGTGTTTTTCAAAATTGTGGAAGTATAGAAATCGGAGGGTCCGATTTCTGTACCTTAAAATTTTTTTTTTTTACCACAAATCGGACGGTCCGATTTGTGTACCTCCCACAAATCGGACGGTCCGATTTCTGCACTTCCCACAAATCGAACGGTCCGATTTCTGCACCTCCCACAAATCGGACGGTCCGATTTCTGCACCTCTACAAATCGGTCCGATTTCTGCACCTCTAATAACTCAGACGGTCCGATTTCTGCTTCTCTAATTAAACGATCCCACACTTGAGTATAACACCCCAACAATCCACATTTTAAAAAAACAACACTACCACTCCAATATTAAAAATAAAAAATTCGTAAATTGTAAAGTATTCAGTATAATTAAAAAACAAAAAAAAAGCCGAGAAGAAGAGAGAAGAATGCAATGGAGGACGCAGACGCAGACCCGTGGTTGGCGGCGGACAAGGCCTACCATGTCATGTTCTGCTTCGTGCTCACTTTTCTCTTCCACAGCGCCGCATCCCTCACCCCACACCCTTTCCTTCGCCGCCAGTCAATTCCCCTCGCATCCATGGCTTCTCTCCTGGCTGGCGCCGCTAAAGAAGCAGCCGACCACCTGGGCTACTTCCGATCCGCCGGAGCATCCCTGAAGGACGCCCTCGCCGATCTGCTTGGCGTCATGCTCGCTACATTTCTTCTCTCTCTTGGCACTCTCAGAATCAAACGCTCTGTTCCTCCTCCTCCCCCTGATGGCGGAATTTCGCTGGTTTGATTTACATTTTTAGCCTTCAAGCGCAAGGCTAAATATCTTTAGCTGCTTGGCTTAGGAAAAAGAGAACCAAGTGGATATTATTTCAGTATTTTTTTTTAAATATTTATTTGTCGAAATATTATCATTATTATTAGGATCAGATATTTTCGAGCTGACTGTTCCTGTGATGTTCTGCTTATACTGCGCATGCTTGCTTATTCTTGGATGGATTGGTGAGCGGAGATATATATTCCAAACTCTTGAATGACAATGAGGATTCTTTTTGGCATTTAGCTTATTCTTCTCACTGTTGTTCTCATAATACCAAATAAAAGGCCTTGTGGAGAGAAAATCAATAAAATACAAAAGAAAATAGGATACATATAATAAGAAGCAAAACATGAAGAG
>NC_029793.2:206508-214684 GCF_000816755.2 Arachis ipaensis | reverse complement strand
ATAAATAGTTATATCCAAAAGAGAAAATGTCACATCGGCAGTCAAAGAATGGGTTGTTAAACCCTAACTACTGAAAAAAGCAAAACTCCAAATCCTTAACTACTGAATTTTGCTTTTTTAACTTTAATCATGCAAAAATTACCTCTTTAATTTGTATGTTATAACTTTAGAAAACTCGGTACCAAAAGCATTTGAACATGCAATTGAATAAACTAATGTATACAACCTTGTCTTTTTGGGTTAATAAGGTATGTGGAGACTCAAGACAAGAAAAAGAAAAACATGCGGACACTAGAGCCCAAATGTGTATTGCATACGCCGCTACCACTTTGAGATTAGGGAGTGGGTTGTTGGGTGGTTCTTGGAGTCAGGTTTGGGTTGTTGGGCATAGCCCAAGTCCAAAAAAAAAAAATCAAATGCCTAGATTTTGTTCCCCAAACAAAACAGTCAGAAACAAATAGGGAGAACGTCACCAATACGTTTGAGGGCAAACCATATTTGTAGCTTTATTGGACAATTTGGCCTGAAATTTACTGGTCGAAGGTAAAAACCCAAAGAGCATTAAGGAAGAGATGAATTCTGAGACAGGAGCCGAGAAGTACAACAGGAGCTCATGAAGTTTAACCCTAATGAGATAATGATTCATCCTGTTTCATCATCATCAGAACCAAAAATGGCTCCCAGACTGTCCGCATTTAAACCAAAACATAAACAGTGAGAAGAGAAGGTAAATTAATCAGGGCATCAAGGTGCACAAATACAAAGTAACTCCACCGTACCAAATAAATTGGATGGAAACAAAAACAACCATGACTGTTCCAAGTCCTACCTAGAATATGATTTGAGCTAACTCCGCAATCTGCATTATCATTTAAGAATAAAGGAGATATTTTGGCACAAAACTGAAAATAAGCACTTAAGTATCAGAAGGCATAAGTAAATACTGCATAATGCAAAAAGTTTCCACAAGTGATGTTTGCATTCACCCAACATCCAAGGTCTCAAACAAAAATAGGTCTAAGTATTTCTTAACACTTGTTTGGTTTTTTGTTTATAATCTAATTTCAACATATGTATAAATAAAAATAAAAATAAAAATATAATATAATCTTTTTAAAATTTTGATTTAAAAGTCTCAATGAGTAGTATTCTGTGCATTTTCAACCCCTAATCCATACAAGACTCCAGCATACTTCTGGAGGGAGCCACTAAAGAAATTCTCCTTCAACTTGCGGAAGGTAGATGACGTCAGCAAACTATCGGAACCGGCCTGGTGGCAGACCCCAACCCTCTCGACCTCCAAGAGCTCAGCGAGCTTGTTGAGGCCTCCGTGGAGGCTGTTGCAGAACTTCATGAGATGCTTAATGTCGTAGACGGTGGGGAAATACAAATTGATGAGGTTGAAGAACCCCGTCTGCGTCTCCGGCAGGTTCTGACACGTCAGCAGCTTCAGCAGGTACCCGAAATCATAACCGCTGTGGAACGTCACCCAATGCACGTTGTCGTTCAACACGATCCCGGACGACATCAGCAGCTCCCCAAAACGCCGGGCGTCAATGCCGTCCGCGTTGTTCTTTTGGAAATCGATACCGCTCTGCCGGAGGAGCTCGATGGAGTCGTTCGCGAAGACGTCCTCGTTCAGGTTGAACTCGCGGAAGTTGAACTGCCAGATGCAGGGGGCGTCGGAGGTGCCGCATCTAGGGAGGTTGCCCTGCTCGTCGGAGAAGGTCAGCCCCAATTGGATGAGCTTCAACATGTCCACGTTCTCCTTCAGCGTCTGGTAATGAAAATCATAACTGTTCTTGAAGTTTCCCACGGGGCGGAGGACGATTCCCGGGAACTCCGTGTCCATGGCGATGTAAGGGTAATCATCCACGATCTCACGGATAATGGCGAATTCCTCCTCCACATTGTGGTTCCAAACCTCCCTAATTTCGACCGAATCGACAGGAGGCATTCCCTCCACGCTCCAGATCCCACGGCTACAGCGCCAGATCTCTTCAATTGGGTTCAAAATTACCACGAATTCGATTCATGCAACAAAAATAATTGAAGAAAGAAAAGCAGAGGAATCTGACCTTGGCTGAAAGACAAGAGGGAAGAGGATGGCGGTGGTGTAGGGTACAGTATAGAGATTCGGACCTCTCTCCCGTGTTAGGGTTTCTTACACGAAAGGGACCAAGGGAAGAGAGGTCGTCGGATATAGTTGGGTCAGAATTGTCTTTTAACTTTATTTTTTCTTTTTCCTTTTATCTAATTTCTCTGAATCTGTTTTGTTTGTTTCCTCAGAAACGAAAGGCGTTAACGTGGAAAGAGCCAAACACAAGAGAGAGAAGGCTTTGCCGCTTTCTCTTCGCGCCTTTCCCATTTCCCTCTATCAACCTCCCTACTCAACGTCACGAGAAAAAAAATTCAAACATTTAATATGGTTAACCTCAAATTAATCACAGCTGAGCCAATTTCACCGTATTTTTTTCTGTTTGGTCAAAGTTTTCCTTTTTACTTTTTTGTTTAGGTACCAAAATAAAAAATTATATTATTTTTATCATCGCAACTGCAATTTTAAAAACAATCCCGTTAGAGAATGAATGAAGTATTTGTATAATGTGTATAATAGATTATTTATTTGATTTAATATAAATTAAAAATGAAAATTATTCACGTTTACTCTATTTTCAAAAATGCGAGTAAGTCTCAAAATAGTCCCTTAGATTGAGCCCGTGCACCAATGTTACTTCTAGTCTTTCTACCCAATTCTGGCGTGACTCAGCAGCAGGAGCGCTGAACTGGCTGTTTATGATCCACGTAGGTAGCCTTAAATGGCTAGTTGATGTGGAGTATCATCAAAGAATCTCTGAATTCTCCGAATTAGCCCCTGGTACCAATTATAAACCCTAAAGTTGTTCTTCCCTCTTCCTGTGCGAATTGGTGCGTCGTCCAGCTCAAGCTCTTCTTCCCTCTTCCTCTTATTCTTCTTCTTCGTCCTCTCCTGCCATGAATGACAGTCACGCTTCTCGAAGGTTGAATCGCTCATCTGCGACCGAAAACTGGAAAGGGAACAATGTGCGTAGCCGGCGTTCAGCAGTTCCATAGTGGTATGGTTGTGGGTGCAGGCTTGTTCTTCGGTGGTCAAGGACGGAGAGTCATCCTAATAAGTCGTTCTTCGGGTGTCCGAATTATAACGTGAGTGCATTTACTGGCTGAAATTTCTAGTGTTGGTTAGTTGAGGTAGTTGTTTGATAAGGTTGATGCATATTTGCAGACTAGTGGAAAGAATTGGTGTGGGTTATTTGTCTGGACAGATTCTGTACAGGATGAGGTGCCGCTGAAGTCTGATGAAGAAGATGAGCATGGTGGGATGAAGATGAACATTGCATGGAAGCTGGGCAAACTGGAAGCAGATGTGAGAAATGTAAAGCTGATGGTCTAAGTACTTGGTTTAGGGGTATTCGTGTTATTTGTGTTTGTGTTGATGTTACTGTTGAAGGTTTGATTAGGCTGAGAACTGAAACACAGAACCAGTGTAATCCAGTTTATGAACAATGTAATTGACATTAGATTGTTTTTGATATATTGAATGACTATTTGGTTTTGTTTTTGTAAACATAATTGAACACCCAATTATGTTATGGATAAGCAACAATAGCAAAAGCTTACATAAGGCATAATTCATAACTGAATGACAATAACACTAGTTCATATAAAATTCTGCAATAATGCATTGATGACAATGACAAGCAAAAAAATATTGAACATTGTTTCAGCTAGATTCTAGCAACTTAGTTAGTATTTAAAAGTTGCAGAGGTGTCTATGAATCACCATGACCAAACAAAAAAGACTAAGATAATTGTTTCACAAAATATTACAAACTTTCAGAATTTCAACCTAAAGCTAGGAACATAATCACTTTTTTCTTAGCGGTTTGAACCCTGGGGTGGACACAAACTTGAGGAAGTTGGCCAGCCTTGCTGCAGTTGCCTCACTAGCTCCCTCCATTGGATTGAATGATGCAGAGTCAGTTGGAGTAGGTAACCTTCTTCTAAGTGGCAGTTTCCCAGGTCTTGTAGGTGTCTTCCTCTTTTGTTCATGATCCTGCAATGCAGACAATATGAAAAACATAAGGCCTAGAAAATAAGATGATTGTCAAATAATAAAAACACATTACATGAAGCATTATTAAACACAATACCTTTTGGGAGTTTTCAACTTCAGAGTATGAGGGCCGAGACAAATCAATCTCAGCCTGCTGGACATCCACTTCCACAAGAGTGGCAGGAGCAGGGGCAGATGCAGTAGCAGTAGCAGACGTTGTTGCAGTTCCAGAGCCTGTAGCAGTAGCAGAGGCACTTGCAGATTGAGGTGCATTGGAAGTAGTTGTTGTAGCTAACGCAAAGGCAGTAGCAGTGACATTCTGAGCAGCAGCCTTATGGTCTTTAGCAGCAGCCGCCACAGCTTTCTTCTTCTCAACCTCTGCAGCTTCAGCAGCCTTCTTCTTTTCACACCCTCTTTTTGTATGACCTTTTAGCAAGCAATACTTGCAAGTGAATGGTCGTAGCTGTCTCTTCAGAGTGGTGGTTGCCTTTGATTTCTTGCTAGACTGACCCCCTCATCCGCTCCTTCCTTCTCTTGGTTTGGAGCTGTCCAAGTTTCCTCTTAACCAAAGGTGCCAATGGTCTGTTGTTCTCATATCTTTTCCATAATTATTGGCCAGGTAAAGGATTTATGTGGTGGGAGTAAGTGGCTTTGTACGACTCCATTGTGAGGAGCTTGTGGCAGAAATCCTCTGACCACTTGTTCACTCTAGCAATGGCAGCACATGTGTGCACACATGGGATTCCTGCAACACATGAGATTCTAGCAATATTAGCAATAACAATTAGGTGCATAGTTAATTAGACTCACTAGGTAGAGTACTTAAATAATTAAGTAACAATTAAATACATTACTTGTTAGCATCCAAAACTGACAAGTACATAGCTTTTTCCCCAAATCCACTACATGGTGTGTAGGGTGTCCATGTACCTCGAACTTTTCGTATCTGGTGTCTCCAGCCCAGATTGGTTGCCATTGCCTAAATTCCTTCCTCAGCTTTTCCAGTCTGCTCTTGATCACTGGGGGAAGTATCCCCACATGATTTTTCAACTTCACTTTATTTTTGGCCATCGTCCTCATTACGAACATCCTAACCTCTTCCAGCAGTGTGATTATAGGCTTCCTCCTAGCTTCTTTAATCTTTGCGTTGAATACTTCACACGCATTGTTACATATTGAGTCTAACTTTGGCTTGTGACTGAATTGAGATCTTGTCCAAAAATGTGTTGGCCATTTTTCTAGGTATGCCCATGCCTCTGGATTTAGCCGCTTCAACTTTTTCCTATGTTCCCTGAATTCCTCAAAAGTTGTGGCTCGTGCACAATCCCACAGCAAGCCTCTTAGCTCCAGATTTTTCCATTGCTTATTGAAATTCCTCGACAAATGCCATACACAGAAACGGTGATGCACATTGGGCATCACCTCCTGTACAGCATTTATGAGTCTCTGCAACACAGAGTGGATGCAAATAATAATTAACTCAGATACAGCAGAGAGAAGTTTATAGAATACACAGTTATATGTTCACCATAATAGACCCTGATTTTTTATATTTTTATCATAATAGTCCCTGACTTTTAATATTTTCACCATAATAGTCCCTGAGTTTGTATTAAACGCACCATAATTGTCCCTAACTTTTGCTATCGTGCATCTAAAGTAGTCCTACTCACATATCAGCAAGCCTCTTACATGATCCAATATATTATAATATAGTGAAGGCAACCAAACAGGGAACTAAATCAGAAGGGATTAGCAGCCATGTACCTTTTGCATATCAGAAATGAAACATCAACCATGTGTCTTGTAATCTCCCAAATCTGCGTGCAATAGTTTCCGAAATCATTTTCAGTTGGCAGTGTTTTCAACTTCCACAATTGCCCATGCAATGACGTATATGTGGTGGTTTGCATCCTGCACAACAGCTGATAGAATCTGCCCTCCAAAGACAGTTTTCAGAAAAGCACCAGGATTGCATCATAATCATCATTCTTATCAGTTCCTACTTTCCCAAAATTCACTTCAACATCAGAATTAATCTCCACAAAAGCATCGTCATCAACACAAATCTTTTCCTTCATCTTATTCTTCCCCTTACCCTTATCATATGAATCACTCTTATTACTTGTTTTCTTCTTACCCTTTACCTTACGTGAAGGAACAGGGTCCGCAGCACATGAATCAGATGAGCTATCTTCCCTTACTGGTTTATAGGGCCCATCTTCTGAACTATCATCAGAATTAGAGGACTCCTCATCAGAGGACATCAACATCACTGGGATCTTGCTACCCTGTCCCCTTTTTTGAGCCTTTGTACCTCCTATCCCAGTGGCAGACCTCAGGCAATACCTCTTATGAACTTTTGTTTGATTTGGTTTCGGGGTGTTCTTGGCCTTCTTTTTAAGTTTTTGTTCAATCGGCACCTTAACAGATGCTTTAACCCCTTCCTCTCTAGGTCGACTCACATTAGCAGTAGGATTCTTTTCATCATTTGGCCTAGCATCATCGTGTGGGGCAGCTGCAACATTTTCCTTAGCTTGCGTCCCAAGGTCCTTTACTTGATCATCAATGTCTACCATAACCTCCTTCCCTTCTATCAGTCCAGGTGACAAAACCTCATGTTCAATGTAGATATCAACAAGACCCGCATTCTGTGAACCATCTCACACATCTCTCTTAGGTCTGTATCACTCTTTAACTTCCTCAATTCCTCTCCTATGCTCTTTCCAGGTACAAGCCACCAAACTTCCTTCATTCTGTCATAACCTAGCTCCTTATAATAGTTTCTAAGGTAAAATACATCCAGCCTATCCACCTCAACATCACCAAGGTAGTTTCTATTGTCCGGATAGTAACCAATCTTTCCATCCACACCATTTTTAAAAGTTCCTCCATGATGAAACATAATGTCTAGTACTTCATCCATCTGCGAGATAAGTAAACAAACAAATTCAACACATGCAACACTAACTTCTGACCATAACTAGAGAACCGTATCATTAGAGGAAACAACCCTTCTTGGATACATATATAAAAAAAATAGAGCAACCCAAACCCCATGCTAACAGCGCAACCACAAAAAACCTAACAACATAGAAATCTAAACAAAACACCAAACGAAGATGAAATCTCCTTCAATCAACACACCACGTGAAGAGCCATCGATGAAAACCAAAAAAAAAAAAATTTTAACTTCAACTACACATTGTATTACTAACCTTGTTGTAGCTGACGATGGCGATACCTCTGCTTCAACAACTTCATACCAGTGGCGTCCTTCCTTCTCCTGCCAATGAACTCAGTCAAGCACTAACCAGAACGTGCCCTAATGTCACAGCATTTTCTGGACGAAAGAGAGAAGAAACTTTTGAAGAGAAGTAGGAGAAAGACTAATGAATGATCAACCATCTCCCCAAGCAACCTTTCAATTCCCCTCCAAGGCAAAACGACGTCATCTTGATTCATTAACACCCTCCAGGCAAAACGGCGTCGTTTAAGGCTGCCTACGTGGACCATAAGCAGCCAGTTCAGCACTCCGGCTGCTGAGTCACGCCGAAATTGGGTGGAAGGACCAGGATTTCGTACGGAGCTCAATCTGAAGGGTGCAATTAGAGCATTTCGAAAGTCAGGGGTAACATTGATGCACGAGCTCAATCTGAGAAACTATTTTGGAGATCTACTCTCAAGAGTGCTGGTCAGTTTTGAGTTAATCACCATTGTACACATTATACACTAATTACATTGATTCTCCGTATTTTTTCTTTTAAAAACGTTACTATAAATAAAGACATGCAGATATATGTTTTTCTTGTTAATTTTATCTTATTATTAATCAAAATGTTCAAGATTAAACGTTCTCGAAAATTTCCCAAATATTTTAGAATAGTATTTTCTTTATATAAGAACAATTGGAGATCCACAAATGTACTCTTTCTCCCAAGCAAAAATTTGGTGAGCAAAATTCAATTCGTACATAGTAATTAGACTTGTTTAGTTTGGTTTTAGGATTTAGGCAAGTTAAAGTTATCAACTAAAAAAATTTATAAAAAAAATGTAAAATTGTGCTTTTAATATATTTATTGT
>NC_029793.2:203530-206408 GCF_000816755.2 Arachis ipaensis | reverse complement strand
AAACTCACCTGTAGTTAATTTCATATAAAGTTAATAATTAAAAATTTTTAGATAAAAATTTAGTCAAATTTATTAAATTATTTAATGACTCTATTTTTCTATCAAAAATATATTTGCGATAAAATGTTATGATACTGTTTTTGATAACTAAACCCCAAAAGTAATTTTACTTTATCTAAACAAAATATATTATCTTAAAATTGGAATGTTTGTTGGATTGGTTTTTCTCACATTCTCACCATATTCATGTTGCAGTATTTTCTTACAGGATTTTGCCTTAACAAGCCTATAATGTTGTTTTGCAACATGTGAAACAAATATATATATTTTTGTTTATTTCTATCTTAATAAAGTTGAATGAAATTTTATCGGAAATTAAATTCTATCTTTTTTTCATCTTCTTTTTAGTTCTAGCTTAGACTGTTTGGACACAGATTTCAATCCAATTCTTTCACTGTTTGATTTTAGACTTCAGCTAAATTTGATGTGAATGACCAAAAGATAAAAAAAAAGTAAATTTGATATGATTTATATTCTCCTTTTTAAATAAAAATGGCTAAAAACGAAGATATTATATAAATATGGTTGCACTTCTAATAATATAATCTTATTATTTATTTTAAGGTCTATGCAAATTCTAATAAATATTTTTACCACGTTTTTTATTTTTTTTCTTATCGTTGATATATTGATAATCAACATCATTATCATCCGATTCAATTGTCACTGTAGCATCTTTTTTAATATCATTTTTCTCTTTATCATCATCAACATAAATATGCTTTTTCAATTGTTTATCCAGAATAGAAGTGTTACGATCTTTGATCACTCTTTGCCATCTCTTGAACACTTCAAGTGGAAGAAGAGAACAGAAACGTTTAGGTCCATACTCAACTTTACATTTTGAATTAGGGCAAAGCACAATAATGATATTGTCCCTGAGACATGAAGCAACGTATTCATGCATGCAAAAATTACAAAAATTGTGGCCACGTTGAAGAGTTTCAAACATCTTCCATGATGACTTGAAATCACAACATCTTTCACAAAAGAATAATTCTGTGCCATTCTTATGTGGTTTCATCATCTTAACCTTTGGATCTTCATTGTTAATATTCTGATTATTTTTGCCAATCCTTAATGCCATTCTTGATCTTGATGCCAAAAATTGGAATTAAATAAGTGATTAAAGAAACCAAGTTGGGTTTGTTAAGTAGTCACCTCGTTTGTCCGCGACAGATGAAAAATACTATGAGAAAAGAAAAAAAATAATTCAAAAATTAAAGAGAGAATTTATAAACAAGAACTAAATTAAGAAGGAACACCGCTAACCTAAGTGATTGTTATGTGATATATATACACATCAATCATATTTATTATCTAAGATAAATTCTGCTATTTCAAAATTTAAGTAAAGATAAAAAAGATTTAGATTTAAATAAAAAAAAAGATTAGATATATTAATAGTCTTTCATCTATGGTTATATTTCCCCTCTTCCTTTTAATTTGTTAAGTAAAGAAACTTCTATTTTAAAACGTGAAAGTGGATAATATAAATGGTTTGTGGGATTAGCACAGCACATCTGAGAAGACCAATATTGGCGATGGCTGACCAGTGACGACACATGCAATATACGAGTAGTAGAAAATAAGAAGTCCAATCAATTACTCACCAACCCGACATAGAAAAATAAAAAATATACTCACCAACCCTTTGATTCAACACTTAAAAAAAAAGAACCACAGACCATGGGGCTTGTTGGGATGATTTTTGGTATGGGTGTTGATGGATCAGATCCGATTCGCATATCTGTAATGTTTATTCGAATCCGATCTGAATATTGTGGATATGGACGGATCCGCACATTAGTCGGATCGGATTGCGGATTTTGTGTTAGTATCCGTATATCCGATCCGTATATCCGCAAAAATAAAAAAAAAAAAAATAAATATTTTTTTTATTTTTTATTTCAACTAATAATTATCATATATGTTGTATTATTTTAATTTATTATTCAAGAAAAGTATGTTTAATATTATTTTAAAAATAAACATATTTAAAAGAATAAAAAAGATTTTTTAATAAAAATAAAATTTTAAAAATATTTTTATATTTTGCGGATATATCAAATATCCGATCCGATTCGCAAATATGCGGATCGAATCGGATCCAACCTTAAAAACTGCAGATATTAGATCGATTCGATAATTTTAATGCGAATCGAATCGAATCGAAATTTTGGCCATATCCAATCCCATCCGTTTACTCCATTTTTCGGCTAACCAACTTAATGTCAGAATTTCGAATCTGAATTATTTTCACCCACCGACTTAATGTCAAAGGCAGAACCGCAGAAGATAAATAACTAAATTGGCGACTCAGTCAGTCAGTCAAATGACATTTTGTATGAGATCACTTGCTGTTTTTGTTACATGTGAATATCTGATGATTAACTGATTATTTAACTATTCTACAAAGTACTGCCATTAATCTTACCAGTTTCCACTGACTTTGGATTGAGCTACCTTTTAGACTCAGTAGCTTGTAAAAACTATCGAGTCCGATAAGTTGTAAGATTCACAACCTCCCCCCGTTTCTTTCTGTTTTTCCCCTTTCCTTCTCTCTTTCTCTTTTGGGTAAGTCACATGAGGATGGTAAGAATTTAATGAATGGCAACAACACACGCAGTATCTGCAAAACGGATTTTGCGCTAATTTTAGTTGGAAACTATGAATGTTTTCTCCCCCCTGAACACGCAGTTTATTGTATATACATGTACAGAAATTGGCGAAATACGATATAAAATAATATAATTAGAAATTTGGATCCTCTTAATTTTAAATTTTTACTTTAAAGGATAAATGGTAATTTCTCGCT
>NC_029793.2:192020-203495 GCF_000816755.2 Arachis ipaensis | reverse complement strand
TTGAATTTTTTAACTCTATTTCAATAATAAAAAAAAAATATTAAGTTTTTAATATTTTTTATTAATATTTTATTTTTATATTATTAAAATTTAAAATTTGAAATTAATAAATATTAATAAAAAATAAAAAAAATTATTGATTATGTAATCTTGTTTTTGTTTTTAAAATATATATGTTTTATCATTTTTTAAATAATAAAAAAGTACTCGTAATAAGAAAGAGTTATTTAAAGAAAAAAAAAATAATTTGAGGGTGGTAGGTGAATGCGGTGTTGAGAGTTGTGAGTGCGATGGGAGGGAATTATTTTTCTATAAAAGCAGTATCCAACTATCCATAGTGGGCATTAGGTGTTGTTGGACATCAGCATCATATCATCATCTCTCTCTGTCTCTCCCACAAGCTAAGGAATAAAATTAAAGCAACGAAGAAGATGCCTGCCGGTGGTGTTGGGCAAACCATATGTGTAACCGGCGCCGGAGGTTTCATCGCCTCTTGGATGGTCAAACTCCTCCTTGAAAGAGGTTACTCTGTCAAAGGAACCCTGCGTAACCCAGGCATGCATCCTCAATTATATGTTTATTTCACCGTCTTAATTACGAGAAATATTAATGGTTCCTTGACTGGCAGATGATCCGAAGAATGGACACTTGATGCAGTTGGAAGGAGCGGCGGAGAGGCTCACTCTTCACAAGGTCGATCTCCTTGACCTTGACTCTGTTAGGGTCGTCATTCACGGTTGCCATGGTGTCTTTCACACTGCTTCTCCCGTCACTGACAACCCCGTCAGTACCTTCTTCTTTTCTTTCTTTATTTAAATTAATAATTCATTTCAACAAGTCGACAACTGGGCGTGCTTTATATTTAAATTAATTATGTTGATGAATGGCAGGAGGAAATGGTGGAGCCGGCGGTAAATGGAGCCAAGAATGTGATTATAGCAGCTGCGGAAGCTAAAGTGAGACGCGTGGTCTTCACTTCATCAATTGGCGCAGTGTATATGGACCCAGCGAGGAGCATGGACGAGGTGGTGGATGAATCGTGTTGGAGTGATCTAGAGTATTGCAAGAACACCAAGGTAAGGTTGTTTTGTTGGTCTTTTTTAATGATGATAATAATAAAGTAGTAAAGTGGGGTTTGATGTTGAATTGGGGCAGAACTGGTATTGCTATGGAAAGGCAGTGGCAGAAAAAGCAGCATGGGAAGAGGCAAAGGAGAAAGGGGTGGACTTGGTTGTGGTGAACCCAGTGTTGGTTCTTGGACCGTTGCTGCAGCCAACT
This sequence comes from Arachis ipaensis, assembly GCF_000816755.2. Taxonomy (NCBI): domain Eukaryota; kingdom Viridiplantae; phylum Streptophyta; class Magnoliopsida; order Fabales; family Fabaceae; genus Arachis; species Arachis ipaensis. The sequence goes on along the minus strand of NC_029793.2, from coordinate 202,217 downwards.
ATAAATGCCAGCACAATTCACATCCTCAAGTACCTCACTGGCTCCGCCAAAACTTATGCCAATGCCACGCAGGCCTATGTCCATGTCAGGGATGTCGCATTAGCTCACATACTTGTCTACGAGACCCCTTCTGCTTCCGGTCGATACCTCTGCCTCGAAAGTTCCCTCCACCGCGGCGACCTCGTTCAAATTCTTGCCAAGCATTTCCCCGACTACCCTGTTCCCACCAAGTAAGTACTAATTTATTCTCTCTTTGCATATTCCCGAGTTGTTGTCATGTTGTGGCAACCACCACCTCACAGGCCCATCAGAGTTGTTGGACAATGACATAGACCTTCATATATATAAATGTTTAGGCACGTCAGCCTTGCGTCTTGCCAATACCACCTCAGCTCCCATGTTTCAGTGTATTCTAACTAGAAATACTTCACTTACAAAAATTACACTATTTTAGTCATTGGTGCCTTTAATGTATAATATCACGCCGGGAATGATATTAGTGTTAGTCCATACAAAAACATAGTCAGTGAAAGGTTAAAATCTCTTGATTTCGAATTTTGAATTAAAAAATGTTACCCTACGCGAAAGCTGCTGCCAGCAGTAGGTATACCAACTTTGACTTGTTAACCCGATCCCTATTTTCTACCAAAAAAGGATAGACTCAAGAGTAATTATCCATACCCTAAGCCTTAGAACTTTTCAATGGTCGATTTCTCACCAACCCCGATGTCCCCGTCAGATTCCTAATAATTGGTTCATGTTGGCGCACCCAGTCCCCATACCTACCGTGTTCCATTAATAAAAGGCCATGCTGGATCCTTACCAAACGCTCAAATTTTATGTTTAGTCAGTCACGCGTCACGTGTTTAAAGTAGAAGGAAGATTTTCGTCCAAACAAATTTGTGCTGACTTTGAGAATGCCTTTCACTTTCAGAGACTCCGAACTAACTTTATATTCTGCACGTGCAGGTGTTCCGACGAAAAGAATCCAAGAGCAAAGCCCTACACCTTCTCTAACCAAAAGCTGAAGGATTTGGGATTAGAATTCACTCCAGTGAGTCAGTGTCTATATGAAACGGTTAAGAGCCTACAGGAGAAGGGCCACCTTCCTATTCCCAATAAGGAACAAGATTCTGTTCAAGTTAAAAAATAAATCAGCTACTAGTACCAGCTACCATCTTTCGATGGAATTTAATTTTTTCTAAAACAAAATTAATTAAGGACGAGAAGATGCAGCTTTTAGAAATCTCGTTTTCCGTGGAATATATATTCTAATACAATATCAGAAGGCCTTATTTGGATGTTGTAAAAAACATGAAATGCATCAGGTGTTGCATTCTCTGAACCTAATGAATGGTTTTATAATGAATAATAGTATAGTATCCGTTACTTTCTCTTATATAATAACCACGCCTTTCATCATTGTGAAAAATCAGCAGTGACATCGTATCAGTGCCCCAAGATATGGGAGAAGATTTTTAGCCCTGTTAAATATAATTTAAAAGTCCAAAGAAAGAGTTAAAAATAAGATAACCCTGACTGTACAGGCTAATCATGATGCAATATGAGATGCTCGCTGATTTTTTAACATAATTTCATTGGTCAACAAAGGCAGCAAAGGGAACAAAGTTTGGAATTTCCACATGAAAATCAGCAGCTTCAAGCTTAGCAATTCCAACCAAGTGACCTCATACAGAAACCTAAACACTATAGAGATCTTTATCTTTTTGCATATTTATTTTCCAAATTGGAATTGGAATCCTTATGCATATATACCCCCTCAAACCAAATTAAACCCATGTAATTGTGGAGTCAGTCAAGATCAACAGGACTAGTTCTTTGAGGCAATTGCATGCTTACTATATCTTCTCTTGAGAGAGAATGGATAGAGGCATTGCCTTGTTCATTTGCTGTTTGCCGGATTTCCGGTGCTGTTAGTGTCAAAAGGCTTGTAGCCTTGTTATTTTTGCGAAGTACCAGATATACTATTCCAGCCAAATATACAGCCATGCCTGAAAACCCTAGTATGCCCAAAAACACCTTGGCCACAACTTGAACATGACTGTGGAGAAGCAGCTTCACAAAGCCAGTCAATAGATAATATATATTAATGGCCATAATTAGGGAACCAATTATCCAAGTAACGGCTGAAATCTGCAATTGAAAAAGAATCAAAAGCAAAACTTACATCAGAAAACTTGTGGCCAATGGAAGAGCATCTTTCATGTTTAGAGATATGCAGTCACATGGAATTCAAACTTTTTACCATGATAGAGTTGACATGCTCTCCCATCTTGGTTTTGCTGCTTGTGAACTTGAGGAGTGGAATTAAAGCAAAAGGAAGCTCAAATGATAAGATCATCTGATCAGAATGTAGACAAAGAGGGACGTCAGCACCAGCTATAGCAGAGAGAGACCAATAAATATATACCACAAGGAAGGAACACATCTTACTGATGCAATTATTATGAGCTTGCCAGCCCCAGCAGAGCCACCAATGACCGCAACAATCAAACTAGGAACTATGGCTAAACAACGAGTTAGCATATTCCGAACCCATGGCTCCAGTCGCAAATCAAGAAATCCCTGAAATTGGAAACAACCCAAGATAACTAATTCCTCTAAGTGCTTGTCATCATGTAAGTGAATCTCAGGAAAGCTAAAATATTTGTTAATACAAAAGACCATTAGGAGAACCATAATAAAAGCAGTCTTACCTGCATGACATACTGCCCTGCATATGTTCCTGTTATAGTAGAACTTTGGCCTGATGCAAGTAAAGCTACTCCAAACAGCTTTGAACTCCATTTGCCCAACACATTCTGAATTGTGGTAATGTCAGTAATTGTCATTTATAGTATTATGAGCAACCTTACCAACTTTAAAGATTAACAAATTGTTGTAGCATATGCTAGTAAACAAAACAGTAGACAAAAGGTAACACAAACATAGACAGGTTTGACGCACTCTAAGTAGAAAGGAGGCTTTGTTCAGATCCAAATCCTGACAGCTCATCTGATCTTCTGCATTCAAATTTGAAGAATTGCAAACAGCACCGCTCACAGAGATAACAGAAACGTTTATGAGGAAGGCCACCATAAGAGCAAAGGCACTTTCTATCAAGTAAAATCTACAGGCCTCCTGTCAAAATATAAATGTTAAATAAGACATAAGATGTTGCTTTAACAGAATATTTCATAATCAGATAATTGTATTCAGACAGCAGAGTTGTGCATTCACGATCATTTATCTGAAAAAACTGAGATTCTAAAATAGATATTTACTTTGATTCCCCGAACTGATCGGGGTATTTTCCTAGAAAGTACCAGAGCTGAGTGCAGGAAGAGATTGTGACTGAGGCGAATTCACAAAGAAACAAAGCTTGAGAATACATTTCAAAAGGAAATAAAAATCAAATGGCTGTAGAATACAGGGAGAACGCACGGCATAACCATAGCCCCTAGGAGTGAAATCGCAAGACCAGTAGCACCGCTTCCTTTTAGTTCTGGCACAAAAAGACCCTTCAGAACTTCTTTAGCAACAGGTTTTGCATATCCAAGCTCAGCAAAAAAGCATGCAGCAATTGTAAATACTAGAAATGCAATCAAGAATTCAAGTTTTCTAACCTGTTTCAATAACAACACAGAAACGGGCTCATATTGTTGTTATATAGATAGATAGTACCTAATATAACATGCAATGACGACCATAAATTTGTTCAGGATACAAAAAATTCCCTGTCGTATAATAGCAGATAAGAATGGAACACAGAAAACTACCCCATATTGCTGCAAAGCTAAGAGGATCAATGTACTGAGTCCTGTCAGAAGAACACCAATCCAAACAGGTATGCTGAAAAGCATGTTCAATGCAAAGGCTGTCCCAATTACTGCACATGTAGAGTGAGAGATCAAGATTTCAAAACATGGAAATATATGGTTGCCAATCATGGATCTATCTTTTATGTTGGTGGTTGTGCATGCTTTAAAGTCATGGACTTTGTTGTATCCTATAAAACATGGTAATTATACAAATAAATGAGATAAAAGAAAATTGATAGATGAATCTGAATACCTTCAGGAATGTCACAGGCGACTATGGCAATTTCAGCAATAAACCAAAGAATAAAGTTGGTAGCCCAAGGATATTCATTTCTACAATGCTCTGCTAAGTGCTTTCCTGCAAGCAGTAGAGAGTGAACAAAAAACAGAAGAATTGCTAGTTGCTTGCGTACTTGAAAAGTATCTATAAAATGAAATTGATTTAAGTACCAGTAACGACCCCAAGATTGGCTGCCATGGATTGAATTAATAGAGCAGCGCAGGATGCCACCAATATGATCCAAAGTAGCTGATAAAACAAATGTGAAAAGGAAATGAAGGAACTATTGAGCTTAGCATTATTGGTTTGGCATTACAAGAATACACACCTCGTATTTATGTTGAGCCCCCGACTGAAGATCTGTCTCAACTGCGAGTTGTTTGGAGAAATGGATAATCATATTAATTACGTCTGCAATTTGTTACTGTACTAGAGAAAATGATGAATAATGATCTTACAGTTTCCCGGGTCTATGTATGCAATGGAAACAAGAAAGCCAGGACCCATGTAAGAAAATAGATTTTTCCAGCTTCTGGTCTACAAATGCAAGAAAAGAAACATAATTTAGTAATGGCGTGTGCAAGTAAAGGAGAGGGAGATAAATGGAGAAGAGGGAAACTGACATCAGGCACAACAACTTGATCAACATCTGAGTTGTCAATGAGTGGCGTATTCGTATTGGAGCCAGTGCTCGCAATGAATTGTGGCTGCACAGACCCAGAGCCAGAGCCAGAGCCACGCCCAGAGCCAGTCCCCGAACCACCCCTGCCAACCATGTTCTCTTACTAACACTGATCCTCTCAACCTGAAACCACCCAATTCCAGATTCAAATTAACATTAACCAATGCCTAATTATGTGGCTGCCTAAGTGGTCAGAATATCAACACCGCTCAATATACCAACTTTTTTCTCCTTCCTTTCCTTCAGAAATCAGAACTGAGCTCACCGCCGATATGTCTTTTACTCTCTCTTCTCTTCTATTCGTAATCCTATGTCATTATAAACCTGTCGTCTTTTGTGCTTTAATTTGCACTCCCTTCCCCCTATATATTGTCTTGTTTTCCCCTGTTTTTATTTTATTTATTTTTTTAATTCCACAAAAATATTTCAACTTTGCCCAATATTCTTCAATCTTTCTTTAATATATCTAAACAACTCCTTTTTGGAAGTAAAAATGTGTTCAATTTTTATTGATAAGTTTGATGTTCATAAAATTTATCCGTAATAATGTTAAATACCTACTTGTATACATTTTTTTTTTATTTTTTTATTATTATTTTTAGACTTATATACATGTTATCCTAACCAACATCCATGTTATTCTATATTGATTAAGTTCCTAATTATGATTCTGTATATATTTATACTATGACTTTTTTAACCAATGAAACAAACCTAAAATAACATGATTTTATATAAACTTTCATTTGGAACCATTGAAACTGAGTCTTTTGTCTCTTTCTTTTGGTTGCAAAAGCAGAAAGAAATGCAGCAACTGTCAACTGGAAAGTAATACACTGAAATGGCGAGAAGAAGCAAGGCGGTGTGGACCGTAGAAAGTAGAAAGTAGAAAGTAGAAAGATGTGTGTGTGGTGCAAAGCGGAGGAATGAACCAATTCAGAATCAGTGGTCATGTAATGGAAAAGAAAGCAGAAAAGGCCATGTTGCCACGTAACACCAAAAGTTCAAGCATTGGACCCACAGAAAGAATATAGCATCCTAGTACAGTCACCAGGAGTTAGAATATAATTAATTAAATATCTAAATTACATATCAAATTAATATACAGAAATTTTCCCTTCCATTAAAATAATATCCTTTTCCAGAACATTTCCCTTGTCACTGTATGAGTGTATTCTACCTTTAATAATTATTATGCCATTTTGGATTATGATATAAATCATGAATCGGCTGGTTAAATTAGATTAGTTAAAAATTGAGCATAGATAGTCAGATTCAAACAAAAAAATCAATTGATAACTATTCGGTTAAAATATTAAAAAAAAATCAGTCAAAAAATTGATTAATCTATCGAATTGGTTCATGTTTTAGTAATTAATTGGTTTAAAATAATAAAATAATAAAATATAATCAGTCAAAAGATTAAGACCTTTCTTAGAGGAAATGATGGCCCTTTCCATCAGACTTTTATCCCAAACAAGGTCAATCCAAATGATATTATCGTAGTTCAGAAAGTGTTGCATTTCATGCTCTACCGATTTTTCTTCCCGAGTTTTAATAATTTTTCTTTTAACAAGGTTACTATTTACATGGATGATGTTGTGAGATGCCTTCCATAAGAACATGGTAGACAGCTTTTTTCTATTTTAATAACCTGTTTTGACAGTGTACATTACATCCAACCTAAATTTGCAGTATCACGAACCAACAAAGAAGAACCTCCTCGTAAAAATCTACAGTTCACTAAACAAGAATGAGCGGCTCCCAGCAACCACAATGGTTTTTTAATTCCAACAAAAGAAAACCTCCCGCGATTTGCACACTAAAGTCTAAAATGATATTCAGATTTCAGAAGACGATTAACCAAACATGTGTTACGAGAATAGTTTTTGTTTTGCCATTGTCATATGTCAATAGAGCAAATAGCGCAAATCGAATATGACCTCAAAGGGAAATTCAAAAAGGAGAATCAAAGGCATATATGCTCTAAGTTTTGAGTCATTTTGCAACTTGAAATTGGCATCTGGCTAGCGTCCACTAATTCGAAATTTGAGTTGTTAGCATGTCTGCAATCTGCATCAACTTAAGATAATTAACGTGTTGCTTATAATGTTAATCACTGGATCAACTCAATTTGTCTCTAACATTACCGACAGATTAATTTGTTTACTTTTTTTCATAAAAGAAATGAAGCTTTTAATGTTGATTTTGTAGTAGATGCAATAAATGAGATATTAAAGCAAATATCATCAATAATGGAATGGGACTTATACAGTACTAAGAACTAATAACAGGAGTTGGCATTTGGCAACTGAGGTGTGATAGCAATAGCATAGTAATTAGCAAGGAGCATGGATCAGGCTTTAAATTTGGTTCCATACTTCCATATTATACATGTCCAGCCCTGTAAATTGCCAAGACATGCTATATTTCACTTGAATTTCTCCATGCTATTGGAATGAAGTTGGATATTATAGGCTATACGCGCATTACACCGATCAATCCATAACGTTAGCGCAGGCATAGGCGTTGGCTGAATCAGAAACTGGCTTCCTCCGTTGAAGGTCGCCTCAAGTAATACCTCAAGCTGTTAGCAAGAACCTGCCATTATGAAAAACATAAAAAAGTTTCTGTATTTCATTTATCACAATGCGTGTATCTGTATGAATGAATATAGTAATCAAGAAAAGTACTGACCTGCTGGAGAGGCTTGATGATGGCTTTATCCTTGTAACTGACATGGAACTTTGCTTTAGCCAACAGCCCCTACATACATATATCATATATGTGTGTGTCATTCGGAGCTTAATTACTTTGCACATAAATTATAAAGTACCTCTGTGTCAAACTCCCCGGATTCAACAGCAATGTTAATGTCAGTGATTATCTTAACCAGATCCACCAGTAATCCGGGCCGATCAGCTGTCTCCACGTACAGCAAACTGCAAGACAACACTATAATCTGTAATCAGAACTTTCTGTTTGGAATATAATAACAAGTGATTAAGCATCCATCACCTTCTAGCAGGGCCATCGTCAGATATTGTTATATGGGTCGCTATGTCCACATCTACCTGATCATTTTTTCAAATTCAATTCAATTCAGAGACATATATGCATGCACTTGCTACTTAGGAAAGAATGAAAAATTCATCATTTACCTGCTCCTTTGGAGGCACAAGTCCAAAAGCTGCTCCCAGAGCTAATTGGGCACTAGATTCCTTGATACATATACATGTGTTGATCTAATTAGAAGAATTGATGTCGTTTAACCAAACCAGAATAGTTATACTTTGAGAAAGAAGCATACCGGGTGATACTGAATCAAGTTATTTATGATTGTCAAACGGATTGCCTCCAACAACTCTGCCTCTTCTACTTTTCTTCCGGTATCACTGCATAGAATAAAGGCCTTAGCCTTAAGATAATTTTCGTTTCAAATAAAGGTGCAGATGCAATAGAATCAAGCAAGATTTGTTGTGCCAACGGTCATGGAAGCTACATAAATGGTTATACATCTCCACTGATTATTGCTAAATACAGAGAGTGCTAGTTAAAATACTTAAGCCATTCATAATACTTACGCTTTGGTAATGGAAAACCTGTTGTGCTTGCCAGAGGAGTCGAGAAAAACGTTTGCCTTAACAACATTGAGGCCTAAATTTTTGAGCGCATTCATCTGCGGCAGCACATGGAAGCGTTATAAATGGTGTAGGAATAAAATACGTAATGTAGTGTTAGTATTGATAAGTACTGACAGTGTCAAGAAGAGCGCCAAGGCGATCACCAAAGGTAATCTCGACGACGGTTGCATCTGGATCGGAATCTTGATCTATTATGACAATGGGAGTAGGAACGGTAGCATCCGCATCACCTTGATTTCCATCCTGTTTATTACTATTTATTAGTTTAGTGCATGCCTTTCACGCGTGCAAATGCTACTGTATTTAATTAAATACCTCCTTCATCACATCGGTTAGAGGTGTTGCTCGACGGATGATTGTAATTCCCGAAGATGACCATCTGCCAAAATTATAATAATCGTTCAAGTTTTAAATGTGTATGAAGCTAGCAGGTTCATGATTCATACCTTGTTTTGTGAAGAATGTAACATGTTTTAGCAATGCTAATGGTTTTATCCAGAGCTCTGATGCTGAAGCTGTTGTCAGCAGTAGTCAAGTGAAGCCCAAGACTGCAAGCAGCCATAGCAACAGCCATTTCTCGCTTAGTTCAAACTACAGAGAGAGAGAGAGAGAGAGAGAGAGAGAAGAAAATAAAAGAAAGAAAGAGTGCATTATCTGTTAGAGTTGAATGGGTGACGTCCATTCGTAATCCTGTTAAGCTTTAGGGACAAGTGCACCTAAAGCGACGCCTTTGGTGAACACTGAATCAACCGTCCCATGTTTTGTTTTCTCCGTCTATAGAACGGGTCCCTCCTCACACTTAAACTCGCTAATCAAATTGTTTCCATCTTTAAAATATTTTAAAACACAATTAAAATTACTTAACATCAAATATATATTCTCAAAAAATATTTTAGAGATTTAAGTTTGATGTGTTTTTTTTACGCATAATTAAAAAATAAGATATTTTTATTTTTAAAATTTGGTAATTTTATGCTAAGTAATTTTTTTCCGATTTATTTTTGTTGATGGCCAAGAAAAATGAATTTTATCGAACCAGTGAACTAATCACTAGACTAATATGAATATTCATATGATTATATTCTAAATACGTATAAGGTCAAATACAACTGTGTTTTTTTTTTTACTCTCCTTTTCTTTGGAATATCCGTCAAATATATTTATTTTCGTTAACTTACATACATATTAAAGAAGAAAACCATCTCAGCATGATTGAGATGGAAGAAGGATTATTCGACTGTGATGCCTTAATAACTTCACCCTTGCACCAATTTCATTCCCAATTAACATTACATCCTAGTTAGTATTGGGTAGCCAAAAGGTCTTAGATACCGGTATTTTTTATTAATTTTGGTCAATATTTAACTAACACAAATGTTAAATTGTTTTCAATAAATAAATTATACTAATTTATGTGTGTAAATTTTAATAAATATGAAGAATAAATGACTATTTGTATTCATAAAAGATGAAAATGCTGACATATGTATCCACACTAAATCAAAACTAAACTTGTACCCACACAAGATGCTCTCCGTGTGACAAAAGTACCCTACATGACACTCCAAACCTCTAAAAACAGGAGACTTTTGTCACATAGAAGGCATCTTGAATGTATACAAGTTTAGTTTCGATTTAGTGTGGATACATATGTCAGCGTTTTTATTTTTTATGGGTACAAATGGTCATTATTCTAAATATGAATATAAATCATGTTAATTTGTTTACAAATTTTAATAAATATAAATACAAATTATATATTTTATGTGT
>NC_029793.2:171826-191866 GCF_000816755.2 Arachis ipaensis | reverse complement strand
TAACGTCATTTAACAATTGTGTGCGTCTGTTAGTTGGGCTTAGAATTAGCAAGAAGTAGGGATTGGAATATCGAGCACGTCCTCCTGACATGGTTAGGATTAAACTATAGTGCAAAGTACAAACATGCAGACACTTTTGAGTGCCGCATTTTTATTTACATGTCCCGCTTAGAAACATATAGTAAGCCTCGTTTGAAATCAATTCGAATGACAAATACATGCCTGCCTCTGAAAAATAAAATTGTACTTGATGAAAGAAGACCTGACCAAGGCGACTCTGAATAAGACCAAAAAACAAAGAAAGAATAACTTCATGAAGTGCTGCATGTTACTTTTCTGCACTGCAGTTTCCAAAAACCCCGTTCCTAAAAATTTTTGAGATCGGGCGGGGTACTTGGGCAGCTGAAGCTGCACCTCACTTTCTCCTGTGTTTGCTGTCCCTGCCATCCAAGACAAGCTCTCAGCCCCATCGAATAATTGCTGAACCCCAAGTAAGACCCGCACCAAAGCCGGCAGCTGCAATAGTTTGCCCTGCCTTAACCTTGCCACTTCGAACAGCTTCATCTAAAGCTAAGGGAATAGAAGCTGCACTTGTGTTGCCATAATTAGCCAAATTTGATATCACCCGTTCCGAGGGAACCTCCAAGCGAGCAGCAACTGCATCAATAATCCTCTGGTTTGCCTGCAATTAATAAGTGGGTACTGTTAGTGTGTGCAACTGGATTCCTTTTCTCCATTCAGTATTCACCAATGTTGTATCTAGCCAGCTAATGATTTGCTGTATTTATTTGATAGCTCAGGTTCCCCACCCTTTTATGTTAGCTTATATTTGACATTTTAGTTTTCTAGAAAACAAAGGCACCGATGAAACTTGCTACCAGCTACTTTGGGGACAAAGGGCTAAGAAAGATATATCCGTTTTATCCACCCATTATATATTTATAGTCAACATCTAGTTACACGGCCATGAGTTTAAATACCTCTTACACTACCAAATAATGTTCTTCCAAATTAAAAGTTTATATCTTATAGATCATATCCATAAAGTTTTGGACATGGGTCCTTTAATGTACCATCTCTCATCATTCATTCAAAACATGAAACTCAAACAACACACATAACACAAGATAATAAATTGCGAAACATCATACATGACAAGATTATTTAAAAAGTCTACATGAGAGGATCCATTCCCATATAATTTTATGTTATCCAAAATCATTTAATATTTTTTTTTTTTGTATACATCAAAATTAATGTAACAAATATTTTTTGAATTGTATAATTACATTTTAAAGATTTAAAGTTATTTGAATTGTATAACTAAATCTTAACTCATTAGTGTAACTTGATACTTTCACAAAAACACACATATAGTGATAGATATTTGTACCTGATGGAGAAGTAACCAATCAATGCTAGATGCAGGGAGACCAGCCTTTTGAAGGGCAGATTCAATTGATTGAGGCACACATCTTACTGCAAAGCGAAAGACTTCCTTGCCATTCATTTGAATAAATGAATACGAGGACTTCCTAGGAGGAAAGTCTAACACAGATCCATTTGAATCCAAAGCTGTATTTGTCTCCTGTTCTTTAATGGATGCATTCAAATGCCTACATGAAGTGAGGGTATGAGTTTAATTAACTAGCTCAGAAAAAGAAGATAACAACTCTTCTTATTAAGACAAGAAGTACATACCTTTGACCACTGCCATCACTATGCAAATCAAAACCGAATAGACCATCTTCCTCAGTATCACAGGCCTACAATGTTAAAAGCATCACTTACTGGCATTCTTAAGCAATGACAAAATCGAGGGAAAGGATAGAGACAGCATCCTTTGCACCATGTATATTTTAATTATTTGTAGTGCTAAACAGTTACTTTAAGGATTATTGTTTAACATTTTTAGAAAGCTCTCAACCTTGCCTTCATTTTAAATAAAGAAAAGAAAAATATAAGGGAGGGGGAGTAACTGAACACTGTCACTAATGTTGGACAATTCCAGGAAGATGTACAATTACCTGTACTAGCACAGCACCAGCCGCATCCCCAAAGAGAATACAACTCCCTCTATCAGTCCAATCAACATATCTTGACAGAGCATCAGCCCCAATAACAAGAACATTACGAAATCCACCACCTGCATCCATACAGAGAAAGGACAATTATCTTCACTGCATTGAGCAAGTATTGAGTCAACAAAATAAACAAATTTATACCCCTAATGTGACAAGCAGCTGATATTAAGCCCAACACAAATCCGCTACATGCAGCTGTAATGTCATAAGCCAATGGATTTGCTTTGCAGCCAAGTTGTTTTTGGATCTGAAACTCGTAAGATAAGTTAAAGCAATAGGAGAGGCTACAAAAGCAAAGTTTGGATACCCAGTGTTGCAAAGATTTGAATACAGGAATAGGTTCAATACTCAATTCATTTGTAAGAAGTTGGCAACACCATTATTGGTCAAATGCTCCATTAATTTATCACTAAAAATTTGGTAATGTAAAACTATACATTACTTGGCTATGAGCCTACGATGATACATCCTGAACCCATACCTGTGGAGCACTACCAAATAGATCCTCTGGTGTAGACGTGCACATCAATATAAGGTCAAGATCATCAGGGTCAACATTTGCCATCTCAAGAGCTTTCCTAGATGCATCTACCCCTAAAGCTATCAAATTATCTCTGCCTGCATGCACGGCATGAAGCAATATGAACCCAGATCTCCAAAAATATTTTTAAAACGTTCTGATTAACCTTCATATTCCAAAACTAACCTGAAAGAACTCGCCGCCTACGAATCCCAGTGCGAACAGATATCCATTCATCAGAAGTATCAACCATTTTTGAAAGCTCGTCATTAGAAATTTGAAGAGTTGGCACAGCAGAACCGCATCCAACTAACTTGCAACCTTTACCGACAAGCCTGCAGAGTTTAGAACATTGTATTGTATTTTATTAGATAACTGTAAGAGAAAATCATAAATTGCATGAGTTTGGATCCTGTCTTTGAGGTATAAATATAGAAACAAAAAAGACAGAGATGAATATTTTCTGCCCATATTCTTGCAGAGTAGAGAAAATACAAGACTCAAAACCTGATTTATAACCTAGAATTAGAATGAGGACGAGCATCGATGTCAAAATTGATGGGGTGCCAAATATAGGACTCAATGAAATATTTGGAAGAATTGCATGGCATGGGTTCAGATCGCGCACAAAGAGAAAGAGAAAGAGAAAAGCCGACCTGGGAAGCTGAGATTGGGAAGGGGAAGCAGCGGAAGCATGCTTGCCAGCTCCTTCGATAGTTCCAAAGCAAACAACTTTGGCGGAGAATCGTTGAAATCGATGAATGGCTATGAGATTGAGAGAGGGAACTGTCTCTCCGAACTTGGGAACCGAAGGAGTGAAGAAAGCAGATGCATTGGCCATTTACAACACAAGTATATACAAAACAATACAATATAAGGAATATATTTATAGATATTGGGTTTCAAATTTGATTGAGAATGAGATTACAACAAATCTATATATGTGAATATTATATGGCAGAGAAGAATGAGGATGTAAACATAGTGCAAAGGGGAAGAACCAAGGCCATGAGAGACAGAGAGGGAAGAAAATGACGGAGGGGATGCAGGAAAAACCGAAAAACAACGGCCTTAGTCTTAGGCAGCTCCGAACAAATTTGTGCGATTACAGCAATCCAATTTGTGGAAACTCCAATGTCCAATGTTTTCACTTCCCCCTTCACACATTTTATTTGTCCCCTCGCTTGTCTAAATGTTATTTTTTTTTTATGAGTAGGAAATAATGGAAAGAAAATTTATACAATAGACGTAACAAAATTGTGACAATTCAGGATTTTTTTTTGTGCATAGAGAATAAAAGAAAACAATTAAAAAAGAAAATTAAAAAAAAAACAAAACAAAAGACTAAGAGGAACATCAATTAAGAAAAACTCTTAAGATATACCTTTTTGAAGAAGACAAAAGAACAATTAAATCGACTATATCAGTAATTCTGTGAGCTCTATTTTTTGTTATTTAGTCTGCAACATGGTTCAATTTTCTCTAAATTAGAATAAAATTTTATTTCTAAAATTATTGTGTTTGAGTTAAAAAATCCCTTAAAAGAAGTTTTTATTTTTCATGATCATCTATAATTTTTTAAAGAAAAAATTTAGAGGTCAGCATTTTAATTAAAATTTGGTCAACACTTAATTAATAGAAAAAAATTGAGTAATTTTACATCATTAGATATAATCTCATCAGCAAATCTCTTTAAAAAAAGGGATGTAACAATCAACTCAATTTTTAAGAAGGACTTAAGGGAAGAGACATGTAATAAAATTGCTTCATTCATCTATAATAATGCTATTCCTTTTAATGTTGCAAGGTCTAAATAATACCATAGCATGTTTGAGAAGGTTGCCCGCCATAGATTAGGATTCAAGCCACCCTCTTATGACGAGTTAAGAAGAAAATTATTGAAGAAGAACGTAGAGTCAACCAAACTAACATGAGAAGAACATAGAGTTGAATGGAAGAAAACTGGATGCACTATTATGACAGATGGTTGGACGGATAAAAAAAGGACAATTCTCAACTTTCTTGTGAATAGTCCTAAAGGAATTATTTTCTTAAAATCCATTAATTCTTCTGATATATGCAAAACAGCTGAAAAGATATTCAAGATGATTGATGAAGTTATAGAGGAAGTGGGAGAAGAGAATGTGGTTCAAGTTGTAACTGATAATGCAGCTAACTACAAAAAGGCAGGACAAATGTTGATAGAAAAGAGAAAGAATTTTTATTGGACTCCTTGTGCTGCTCATTGCATTGATTTGATGCTTGAAGATTTTGAGAAGAAGCTAGATCTTCACAAAGACACCATTGCCAAAGGAAGAAAGCTAACTACTTACATATATTCTAGGACTTTTCTAATTTTTCTTTTACAACAACACATCAAAGGAAGAGATTTAGTGAGACCAGGTATAACGCAATTTGCTACGTTCTACCTTACTTTAGGTAGTCTTAATGAGAAGAAGAATCTAATAATTAGAATGTTCATCTCGAATGAATGGAAGGAAAGCAAGTACTCAAAGACAAGGGATGGGAAAAACATTGAAAATATTGTTTTGGATAAAACATTTTGAGGAAACATTATCCATTGCTTGAGAGGTGCTTATCCTCTTCTTCATGTGCTCCGTATAGTGGATTCAGAGGGAAAGGCAGCTATGAGATATATGTATTCTGAAATTGATTGTACTAAAGAAAAGATTAAAGATGCTTTTCAAAGTGTTGAAGTAAGGTAATAAAACTAGTAATAAATAAATATTTCTCTCTCAGTTTTATCATTTAATTATTTACTAATTAACTAATTGTCTAATTCACTATTTTTATATTTTTCTTTAGTTATAAATCTTTGTGGGATATTATTGATGTAAGATGGGACAAGCAACTCTTTAGACCTTTGCATGCTGCAGGCTATTATTTGAATTCACATTTATTATAGTCCTAATTTTAAGGTTGAGTATGATGTTAAAAAAGGACTTTATGATTGTTTGGATATACTTGTGGGAGATCCTGGAAAAGGATCCTCTCCAGTTTTTTTAACAATTGATAGAATACAGTGTGATCTATCACCTTTGATTCTATGAGTGGGACCAGAAATAAATAATAGAGAGAGCAATGAATAGTTAGATTGAACACTGGATACCATCCAATTTTTTTCTCACTGGAGAGGATCCCCTCCCGAAGATCCTGCACTCATTACAATTATTGATAGCCAACTTAAGGAATTCAAGAGTAAGGCTAAATTTTTTAGTAGAGATGTTACCAAGAATGCTCTCAAAACCAAAACACCTTCACAATAGTGGGATTCTTACGGGGATGAACATCCAGAACTTCAAAAGTTTACTATATGTGTCTTGAGTTTGACTTGTAGTTTTTCAGGACGTGAGTGCAATTGGAGTGCTTTTGAAATGGTAAATTTTTAATTTGATATTAACTTTTGAATTCTATTATTTAATATATTAAATAAATACTTGTAAATTTTGATATTATTAGGTTCACACGAAAAGAAAAAATTATTTAAAAACAAGCACAATGAATGACGTTATTTTTGTGATGACCAATTTAAGATTGGCAAAAAAGAAGCTATCAAAAAACACTGTTGACTATAGTCTTGAAGACTTGGATTCGGATGAAGAATGGATTGTGGAAAATGAAAATATGATAGAAGATTTTGAAGAATTTAACACATAAAATGATGTAAATTTAGTTCCTTAAGAAGATAGAGATAAAGATGGGAGTCCTTTGATTGATTTGGAGATATTCTTCTTCTTGATGATGATGCTTTTAATGAGCTTTTCAACTTTTCTCCTAATGGAAATCAATTGCTTTAGTCTTTATATTTTTTAGTATGATGTTATGTTATCTATTTTATATTTGTGATGTTACATATATTGTTATTTTGAATTTTAGACTTGTGGTTAGTTTATATTTTTATCTTAGAACTTTACAAATGTTACATTTTATTATATATTTATGCTACTTTAGCTTTATTTTATCATTATGTTTTGTTTATGATACTTTTGTCAAATTTAAATTCTTATTTTTATTTAAATTACTTAATTTTATCATATTATATTACTCTTATATATAATTGATATTGATAAATTTATATATTTGGTAGAATCTTATACGTTCCATTTTACGATTTTAAGCTCTATAATTTTTAATTACTTTTTTGATTCTACATAAAATTTCGATTTTTGCTACCTTGATCTCATACAATTAAATAGGGGTGTAAGTTACCGAACCGGACTGAAAATTACCGCAAAATCGAACCGAAAATTACAACAACCAATTTGAAAACCGAAAAAATCGGTTTTTCTGACAAAATCGATCGGTTCGGTTCGGTTTTCGGTTGGCTCGATAGAAACCGAACTAAACCGAACCGAAGATATGCATACATTTCAATGTTTTAACCATTTTAACCTTTAATCTAACAACAAAAATCCTCAACCCCTAACCATTTCAATGTTTTACTCTTATTATTTCAGTTTATTGACTATTTTAAACCTCTAATTATTGTGATTCATATTCTTCTCATTAGAAATTAAAAACCAAAAAAATTGACCGAACCAAATTGCTGTTGGTTCGGTTCAGTTCGATTCGGTTGTTGTAAAAGCAGCAAACCAAACGGTTGTGTGTTTGTAAGAACCGAACATATCGGTTCGGTTGGTTTTTGGTCCAAAACCGAACCGATAACACTCCTACAATTAAAAACACTAATAATGACTAATTGATGACTACAAATCACAAAATCTATTAGCCTCCTAACACTACTCTTCTTGTTCAATTGTTCACTCACGATAAAGTTTTAATAGAATGTCTCACAAATCAATAGTGTTATTTCCAACTCCCTCACCATGAACAAACCGTACCAAATCATCCAAATATCAGTTTTTAGGACTAGGTATAGCAATGGGTCTTCATGGAGCAGGACCTCTACTCAGCTCCCGTCTCCATTTAATAAACTACCTCTCGTTTCTATTTTATCTTTGTCACAGATCTCTGTTTATTTTCTTTCGCAAGAAGTAGATACCTGCGAATATTTATGGATATTAAATTTTAAATTAAAAAAATAACACAACTAATTCAATCAAATATATCAAATCAAATATAATTTAAATACAATTTTAACATAAAAACATACACATGAAATATGTCAATAATAGCAATATTATGTTCTTTTTAGTAAATCACTTATTCATTTGATATGAATTTTTGTGACGACATTTGAATAATTATTTAAAAAGTACTGAAGTACATAAAAAATTAGAACAAAATTCGCTCTCTAGAATTTTTTAACTTTTTCAAAAACTTAATTATTTACAAAAAGGTTTTTTAAAATAAACTCACTTGACATAAAATTATTAAAATTTAAAAATAAAAAAATTTAATTTTTAACAACATTTAAAAAAATTACATCAAAATTTAACTTTTGAATTTTTTAAGAGGTATATATTTAATATTTAGTTATTTTTATCGTATTTTTAAAATTTTACAGGAATTTATTCTTCATCTTTATGAGAGACCTGAACTTTTTGATACCACCTTAATAGTTTGCATATTTAATTGCACCAAAGTGATTATTAGACATTATTCAAATAAAAAGAAAATCTAAGCTACGATTCACTAAAAGGATTCAATGAAAAAAAATAAAAATATTACTTTTTAATGAACTGTAATGTATTGTTAAAAGATATTTACTTAAATAAAGATGTTAAAAATATTTTTTTATGAAAAAATTTTATTTAAAAATATAATTTATTTATCGTAATATTAAAAAGACAAAAAAAGTCAAAATTTATTTTTAAATATTTTTGTCCCAGAGATGGAAATTATTATCCATATTGTGAACGCAATATCAAGGTTGAACCGAATGAGAATTCTAGAGAAGTAACTAATTTGATTTATTAATATACATAGGTGGGATTTGGTGAAATAAATACAAAAATAAATGTAATATTGTTGTTGGGGAAGCAGCTGAAGAAGTGGTTGATGGGAGCGATTATTAGCGTGGGTCATCATCATCATCAAGATGGCTGAAGTCGGGTTCTCGAGGCTTTTGGGGGGGAAGGCCGATGCCCTCCGAACTGGAAGAACGGGGCCTCTGCCCACGCAGATTAGTTGCAAACCGGGAAGCATACATAGCCGAATCTAACCCAATAAGCATAGTAGAAGTAGCAGCAGCAGTAGTAGTAGTATTAGCAATAGAAGATGAAGACGAAGAAGATGGAATCAAGGCCTTTGTATCATCGTCGTCGTCGTCATCATCATGATGGGGTTGATCATCATCGTCATCATCATCAGGCTTGATGTGGTGCATGGATGCAATTTTCCTCCTCTGGTGGCGCCTCCAGGCAGCCTGGATGAAGATGGCAGCCCAAGTCCGCCACTGCTGGGAGTAGAAACGGAAGGTGTGCTGAACCTGCCTGCTGTGAAGGCGCCTGAACTGGGAAGCAACAAACTTGAGCTCCTCTGCCTCCAGAGCGAATGCCTCCATTTCATTCATGGCCTTCACAGTCCTTGTAGATGACGGTAAATTCGACGATGATTTTGGGTCCAGTGCCCATGTTAACAGCTCTTCTCCACAGAAGTCACCGTCTTTCAAAAAACCTCTGTTGAAGAATCCACTTCTTCCGCCGTCCGTCGTCACGCTCTCAAGTTGCCCACGTACGATGAACAGCATCTCATTCACCGGATCCCCTTCCCTTATTATGCACGTCCCCTTTGTATGCAGACACGGCTTCAGCCGCTCGCATATCGCATCCAGCAACCGCTCATCCATGTTGGCAAACAGAGGAACCTGATCATCCATCCATCAAGGCATCATCATCTATCAATGTATAATACATACATACACATGCTTTGCTTATATATATATATATATATAGCTACCTAGCTTACCCTTCTGACCAAATTCAAACAAAGGTATCGTTTGATGTCTCTCCTCAGATCTTTGGGAAGTTTCTGAACCAAGCTCTCTTCATCTACTCCACGTGTGTTAAACCATTTACATTTATCATAGCGTCTAACTTTTTCCCTTAGCTCCGCTGGAAGCAAGCGGTGGTGCATCCATTGCTCTGAGTCACGTCTTCTGATCCTCATTTCCTCTAGACGGACAGACATCGATTGAAGAAAGTTCTGGATACAACACCAAAATAAATTATTATTATAGAAACCTTTTCATCCTTAATTAATATATCAACACTTATTGGTATGCATTTACCTGCATCTTTCCAATCAAAACAGCAAAAAGGACAAGCCCCAAAACAGCTAATAAAATGCAAAACAGAATTTCTCCAACGTAGGTGCTAGCTTGAAGCCCTTGACCAAGTGTGCTGCGTAAAGCAAAATAGAATGAAGCTTCTTAGCTTAGTAAAACCTGTTAACAGATAGACACCTTCAAACACACTACTTAACAAGTCCCAATCATCAATACACTAACGCTAGCTTGATTAAGAAAATACCTTATGTTTTGGACACCCCACCATAAACAGTAACATAGTTTAGGAAAGAAATTGATCGATGCAACAATATTAGATGTTATGGCTTGATTGAAAATTCCATAGTCAAATGGGGCGTCGTCATCATCAGCGGAACACTTATTCTTAAGAATCGTTGGGCTAATCCTTCTCCATTCTTCATAGCCAGTAGCACGCTTATTTGAACCCCCACAGTACAAGAAATGCGTGAAACATCGCTCTTCCTCCATGCAAGCATTCCTCCAGCACGTGTCATTACGTTCTACAGCTAATAAGTACCATACAGACCCAGTTATCTGTGACATGAGCATTGCACATTAGAATCACAAGAAGGTTGATGATGTATAGTAATAGTGGGCATAGTAGCTAGTAAAGTTTGCATGACCTTTGGTTGCAATTAATTAAGATGCACTTACGTGGCTGCCAAGCATGTACCAGGTCAAGTAATATGCGGCGCCGACCAAAGTATTCTCCGAAAAAACACCTGCTGTCTTGCTAATCTCTGAGGCCAAAGGTAGAAAGCGTAGAAATCTTGGAAAATATTGGAGGATGACAATGTTCAACAGTTGCGTTTTTGTGGCTAATACCTTTGTGCGCGCTGGATCATGAAGATATCTCCACACGACAATCTACATGCATGACAAATAATGATCGACTCAACAATATTTAATTAATTTCCTAATTGAAAGGAAACGAAACAAAAGCTAATAACCTGTGGCAAAGGCAACACAGAGAGGAAGTCAACAATGAAGTAACGTTGCAAATATCTCTTAGCAATCTCTGCAGGATCTATGACGAGTTCACCTCGTCCAAAGACACGAGAAGAAGGCGCAATGAAAGCAGTGCGAAACTGGAAACTTATGCGAAGGATGTAGATAGCATCGAAGATTGTTCTGAGTGTAACTGCATAGCTTGCCAGGCTGCTGTCTATGGCAAGACAGAATGATTTGTGATTGAAATATGGGAGATAAAAGAAAAGGGGATCAAAAGATACAGATATGATACACAAAACTTGAAAGAATTTATTCCACTGCAGAAGGGTCTTGTCTTGAGGGTCAAATATTTTTCTCTCAGACACTTTAAGATCTTCTGGGAACACTGATGCCCACGTCACTCCACTTTTCAGGGATCTCCCAAGTACTCTTAGCCCATTCGACCCCCTTCTCATTCCTACCCTAAAAGATGTTGATGCATTGTCGTTTCTCCTTATTCCGCCACTCCCACCAGTCGGAGGAAGCGGCCCCAGTCCCTTCAGATTAAATCTTAGTTTCCTCATCTATTCCTATATATGCTGCATCAAGCTCATACGCCAAATCAAATAGGAATTATTAATGCACATGGATGACATTGCATTATTAATTATTGCCTAACTGCTAGCTGACATACAATCAATCAAACGTTTTGAAGATTACAAGCAGTTTAATGCTCCTACGTACAATTGCAAAGCAGACAGACAGATATTGCCGTAGAGAAAATAACGATTGCATATGCATGTGTCTCTGGTATTCTTAATACCAAATGCCCAAGGATGAAAGACGGGATCAGCAACTAAATTATATTAATTATTGAACATATCTATGATTTGAAGATGAACCTAATACATATAATTAATGGCGATGTTTGAACAAGCGGATGAGTCTACGTGCATGGGAATGACAAGTTGACAACCATAAGAATGCAGAGCCAAAAAGAGATCCACAAGTAGAGAAAGAGAAGGAGAAACATGCATCGGGATTCATCTCTCCACCTGATTTGGTTATTTAAGACACTTATGACGGCTGTATGTTTTCCCCGACATTATAGTTACACTTGCTTTTATTTTTTTTTTATTTTTGCAAGCCTCATTTATCTTATTCTTAATAACTTATTTTATTTTCATCCCTTAATTTTTTTTTTTTGGTAAGTTAGGTTCAACAAGTATTTTTCTTAATTCATTTATCACTTCTCTTTTTTTTTTTTTGGTCATAGTGAGAAACTTAATCAGTTGATTTGCCTTAGTGTCTGCGTGTGATCCATTAAGGAGCTTGTTAACTTTGAATATGAATTTTGTTGATGAATCGTAGCTCCAAATCTACTTCAATGCCGGTGACTCCATTTCATATGTTTTTGTGGAATACCGATTGTTGAATCAACGAATATTTTTCAGAATCTTTACTGATTCTGTTTAACCCTTTGGAAACATTCAGTTTAGTCAACTTCAAACTGAACCACAACAAACTATAGTATTTAGATCAGATCACATTTCAGCTCCAAACCAATTCAAATTGAAACCAGGGACACCCCTTACCTGTCGTAAGTACTTACTGATGAAGGAATCAGAGGTCAAATTCCTGTTTTTCTTAACTCACCAAATTATGCCAAAAAGAAATTAAAATCACGTCTTATTCTTAAGTTGATTTTTAACTTCTTAATTGTTTTTCCCTCATATTTAAACCCCAATCAGTAAATTGGGGTGATATTTATATGATAAGGTAAAATATGCCCAAAAAAGGAGTGAAAATTGAGTATGGAAAGGGAAGCAAGGAAGAAGGTGGATTGCAATTTGATAGGGCTTGCAACCCATAAGTAGAGCAGGTTCTTCAGTCCCTGCGTTGCAGCGGATTTGACAGTGGGATTAGGTGGTAGTGAATTAGTGATGCGGTAATGTAACCTGAATGTTCATTCCAGTTCGAGCAATAGTTTTACTTAGCTGATTCTCTTTTATTTTCATTTATATAAATTCTATGTGATTTACTTGTGGAAGATTGATCTCAGAATATACATTCATTTTGTTTCTTTCTGTTCATTTTTATTTTATGATCGTCCACCACACAAAATCTCTAAGAACACTTTTCATTTGATCTTAAACAAATGCTGACAGCCTTTGGGGGTTTATGTGGCCCAGAATTATCAAGTTCCTAACATCAAGAAGCTAGTTGAGACTGCCTTAATTATGGCAAATATAATAGAGGAAAAATACCAGAACCCAAAGAGGAGGGGTGATGAAGACGATTGATGCCTATAAAGCTTCTGAAAAAGCACAATTTGGTAGAAGAGATTTTGTAAGGATTTAAGTTTATTAATTTGCCCTTTGAAGGCAAACATTCTCATTCTTGTCTTTTATTGCACTCAAATTTTCTTCAAGACACAATTTAAAGAATATACTCTGGTTTTTCAGATCTTGGATAATAGCTTCATGCCAAAACCGTTTTGTGGTCGCTAGAGTTGTATTCAGTATTCATTTGAATCATGTCTCTATAATATTTTTGGTAATATCGCCCACATCCTGCCTTTGAGTATTGGTTTTTGACTCTTGAAGTATTATATTTTATGTTTGACCATATGCATGTTTACCTGTTAAATTGTTTTCTCCTTTGGTGGATATAATTGTTAAATTTAAATCTGCATCAGTTGCCTAATCAGTAAGCATAACACTTTCTCTTTCTGTCCACCTTTCATCCTTCCGTTTTTTACACACATACAGACGAGCAAAGTTGAGGAACCTCACTTCGAGTTGGAGGTCCTGCATCTGATCTCCATAATATTTCATCCACAACATCATTCTAACTCTCTATCCTCCGATGTCTTCCTCCCCTTTGCTTCCTTTTAAATTTTAATTGCATTCTCTTTGTGTTACCTCCCTTTTTGTTCGCTTGTAAACAAAGGAGATTTGTCTTCTTTATGCCTTTGCTGTTTGTTTTGGTATCTTCCTCAATTCAGCTATTTTTGGGTGCATTATTCAACTAACACAGTCAGCTTACTTCTTTTGGTATTCTTCTCCTGCTACCTTGATGTATACATGTTCTAGTCTAGGCAGAAGCATTTAAATCCATTGATACCTGAAGTTTTGTGTCTCCTCTATTCTGAAGGGGTTGAATTCTGCCAACAACGCTCTGCCATGTAGAACTTGTGGGGGTAACTTAAAAAATGACAATGGATAGATTGAGTTTCAAGAGATTTAGAACATTATTGGTTGTGGGTTCCATAACCTTCCCTATTTTATTCACACTTATTCTGATGCACCAACACTCTATCTATGATCTTGTTGAGGGAGTTTCCAATATTAACATATTGGCTGCAAGGGCCCAAAATGCTACTACCAATGTCTTAAAAGAAGGGCGTCGCAATGCTACAGTTCAAGTTGAGGAAGGAAAAGATCAGAATGTGGTAGGTAAGGCAATTGTTTGCAACATTTTCTGCCAGCATTTCTTCATCTTTTGCTTCCACTGTCATATGTCTTAAATACTACACCCGTTACTTCATCTGTTGTCCTCAACTTCTGATTCTCAAACTTGTATGTTAGATAAGATGTTGGGAGGCAAACAACAAATCGGCTCAGAAGAACAAGCTCAGACTCCAACAAACGCAGATATTGGTAAAGCTGGTATTTGCAGCTTAATCTCAGCCTACTTTTATTTTCTGATCTACTTACTTGAATGTTCATTTTATTATTTTCATCGTACAGTGCTTGTTCTAGACAAGGCAGGATTAGTTTCAATTATTAAGGGTGTATCTGGTTGTACTTTATAGGAAACATACTTATGACTTCTTGAACTTAAATCTGGATTATTATTATGGACTTGAGAAAATTTCCATTTATTAACAACATTAGTAGGTTACCATTGGTTAAGGTAATCTGATCTTCATTTCTAGCTGAATCTTGTGTCAAAATGAAATACTAACATGGTTTCATCTTATTCATTCCCATCCATGGAGTCAAAGCTATCATAACTTCTGTAAACTATCAACACATTATAATCTAGATTTAAATATTATTTAGAATCCAGGTATCAATATTTAAGAAATCTTTATTTCCACACTACAGGTTCAAAGAATCATTCGTTTGAAGATGAGAAGAATGATTCAACCCTATCTACAGTTGGCTTGTCTAGTGTCAGACTCCTTGATGGACTTCTAGTTTCCACATTTGATGAAGGATCATGCATTAGTAGGTATCAATCTTACTTGTTTCGCAAACGTTCCCCTCACAAACCTTCTGTATATCTGATATCCAAGCTACGAAAGTATGAACATCTTCATAGAAGTTGTGGACCACATACCAAATCCTATGACAAAATTATGGGAAAGAGCACAAAATCTAGCAAAAGCGGTGCAGGTGAGAAGTGCAAATACCTTGTCTGGACAGCTTCCAATGGCCTAGGGAACAGGATGCTAACCCTGGTTGCAGCATTTCTTTATGCTATCCTCACAGACCGTGTTCTACTAGTCAAATTTGGGGATGATATGTCTGATCTCTTTTGTGAGCCATTTGCTGATTCCTCATGGTTATTGCCCAGGAATTTTCGTTATTGGAAGGATCAGAAACATATCAAAACGCATGAAAGCATGCTAATCAATAAGGGATACAATGCAAAGGAGCTTTTTCCATCATTTCTTATTCTTAATCTACAACACACCCATGACGGTCATAATAACTTTTTCCATTGTGATCATTGTCAAAATCTTCTTCAGAGAGTTCCCGTGATGATTTTATGGTCAGATCAATATTTTGTCCCTTCTCTTTTTCTGATTCCATCCTTTAGAAAAGACTTGAGCAAAATGTTCCCCCAGAAAGACACAATTTTTCACCATCTAGGACGTTACCTTTTCCACCCATCAAACAAGGCATGGGAATTAATCAGCAAGTTCTATCAGGCGCACTTAGCCAAGGCAAATGAGAAGATTGGCCTGCAGATTAGGGTATTCAATACTCATAGAGCATCACATCAAACTATTATCAATGAAATTATAGCCTGCGTCCTCAGGCACAAGCTTCTTCCTGAAATAGACATGGAAAAGTCGACAACTTCTTTGAAGAACCGTGCCACAATCTCAAAAGCTGTTCTAGTAGCATCATTATACTCTGAATATGGGGAGAGGCTGAGAAATATGTATATGATGAACACAACAGTGACTGGAGAAGTGATAAGAGTTTTTGTTGAGTTTGTGTGATGCATTGGTTACTAGTCCCAAGTCCACTTTTGGGTATGTTGCTCATGGTCTTGGAGGTTTGAAGCCGTGGATTCTGAAGAGGCCATATGGGGAAACAGTCCCAGAGCCTCCTTGTCAACGAGCCATGTCCATGGAGCCTTGTTTCCATTATCCTCCCAAGTATGAATGTAGTGCCAATAGAACTATTGACTTCACTTCCCTCGTTCATCACGTGGAGCATTGTGAAGATGTACCTAACGGATTAAGGCTGATCAATGATAATCGCAAAGGTTAGCACTTAGTTGCTAATATCTTTACCTTGTGCTTGATTAGCTCACCGATTATCACAGTGATATGATATGAGGATGTGGTTCCCTGCCATCCGCAGTTAATAGCCTAGTAGCCTTGCCTATCTTATCATGGAGTCACGGACTTAGAGAAATATGTAATTTAACTTCAAATTAATTCTTACTTATTGCATAAATGACTTTTGTACTACTATATTTAAATTACATGCTCTTATTCATGAGACTTTAAAATAGTAGGTAATTGACTTGGTCGAATGTTTGTAACTTTGTATATATATTTTAGTTTTATATTAAAAAATCAATTAAAATGTAATTCATTCATTAAACAAAATCTGCTCAGCTTATTAATCAATATCGCGTGTGGTTCTACATGACATTTAATTGACCAAAATTGCGTAGGCAAAGCATCTATTTAAAATATAAAAGTTAAATAGTTCAATACACGAGGCACAGAACAATATTCTCCCCAATTTAGCAGTATCAGTGGTGACGACACGTTACAGCAAAGAACAGTGTTCCTCCAGTGCGTCGAAGCCGAGATTTTCCCGCACAATTTCATTCTCAAAATCAAATTGCTCTCTTTCCTTTTATTTTTGGTGACTGAAAATTAAAAAGCAACAAAAAAAAAAAAAGAAACTTAATTTTTTTCTTCATCTCACCACCCCGCCATCCCCACATCTTCTGATCCTCCTCTTCCTTCTCATTTTTCTCTTCATGTCACCAACTGAAAATTGTGTTTCAAGTCACCAAGATCGGTTGGGCAGTCCTGTTCATCAGAATAGAGTTGGAAGTTGCAAATATGGCAGCAAGAAAAAGCCTTGTGTCGAAGGAGAAAGAACTGAGTGAACTCAGATAAAGAAGTTTAAGCAGCAAAGACTATAGCACAAGGTGAAGAGAGCAGCGGACGGTATCCCAGCAACCAGTAGGGTCGAGATTGTAGCTGAAGATTTGAAGTTTATCTTAAAAGTCAGACTAAATAGGAAAGGAGATTTCGGAAGTCCAGAGAAGTAGGGCGACCCAGAGATGGAGGAAGCACGATGGGGAAGAACAAGGATATTCAAGAACGTGCCACTGCAGTAATAAACAGAGATTAGAGAAGTGTTGGAATCTGCTGCACGTCATGCGCTTGAAAGCAGAAAAAGATCCTTGCATACTTCTTCTTCTTCCTCCAAATGCATAATGTTTCTACTGTTAGTTATTTATTCCAAAGTGGGATTAACACTATTGGGCTTCAGGTTTCAATCAGTATTCATTTTTTTTTGTTTTGCAGTTTAGGGTTTCTATTTAAAAGGCATAATCTATTGAATTTGCATTTATACATCATTAGGTAAGTACTTTAATTATTTGGTCTCTTTGATAGTGTGATTGCTTGAATTGGTGGCATGTTTTTTGGCTATGATACCAGGTATTTATTTCATTTCATTTTGGATTTCATATACACGATTAAAAAATCATTATTCCTTTTTTAAATTCGTGTTTATTATGCCACATCTGCCCCTAATTATTCTTTCTGTTTCTGATTGTGTGCATCAAAGTTATTGATTTCATCTGATTTCTTACTTATAGTAGTTCATTTGTGAAATTCTAACGTGTGTTGACTAAAGATATGAGAGATATATCAAGGCATTTTTCCCCTTCAATCATACTCCAAGTGTAATAAATAACCAAAACTTCTATTTTACAATTCATTCTATTTTAAGCAAGAACTGAGTTGTCACAATATCAAAACAAGAAAATTTTGATGCAGCTTTGTCTTTGGTGCATCTATTCTTTTATAATATTTGTTTTATACATAAAATAAAATTGTAATCTTACTTTAAGTTACTTACATATATCATATGTCTAGACTGATAATAAGGTAAGTGAGGTGATATAAAATTTAAAATAGTTAAATTATGTTATTCACCTAAGGTCCCCTACCATCTCATCTAAATTGAACATTACTAATTGTCATTGTAATTGATGCAATTTTCAATTCTCATGGCCACATTCAAGTTTTTTTTTTACATTTTTGAACTTCTTAAATATCAATTTCCTTATTTATTGTTGTTTTGATTTGTGTCGAATGACTAATATGTGATTAGTGACCCGGCTTTATCAGGTTGAGGCTTAATTGGTCACGAACCTCATCTCGCACAACACATTTGATGAAAATGCTCCCTACATGTTCACTGTGTTCTGATTTTGAGTTAGGGGCTCTGAAAAAATATTGTTTAAGTAGCTAAAGCAAATTACAAATTCCATAAAAAAATATTTTTTTGTTGGTTTCATGATTTAGTTGCTAGATGCCTTAGTTGATAAATCTAATGGCTTCTTAAGATATGCGCTTTTTTTATCTAGAGAACATTGGAGGCCAAAAAACAGGTAGATTAAAGTCCACATGATGCTTCCAATGAGTCTTATAGGTAAATATTGCAAGTTTGTTCTTTCTTTTTGTTTCTTCTTCTTACATTTAATTTTTGTATTTTTAGGAATACACGCTGATACTCTATTCTTGATGATGACTTGATTATAAAGAAGTTCTCCGCAGCAATTAGTGCGTCCATCATTGATGTAATTAGAGTGGAGACATGACTTGAAAGATATGGCATTAGGGATGTTTTTTGTTTAGTTTGTGTATAATTTTATATTCCATAAATTATGTTCTTTTGTTTCCAACTTACCAAGTGACTACAAGGAAGAATATGTTAAACAATAATGTTGAAAGAATGGAGTTAATTTTGAGGGTGTTTGGAAGTTTTTAATAAGTTAGAGTTTAATAAAATGTTTGAGAGAATTGAATTAATTATGGAGAGAATTCTTTGATTAGGAACCAAAAGAATATAATTGAAATAGAACATGTAGAGTGTGTTTGAAATAATTATTTTGTCCTTTAACTATTACCACTAAAGAATTTAGTGAGGATAATTTTGGTAAT
The DNA here is from genome assembly GCF_000816755.2 of Arachis ipaensis. Lineage (NCBI taxonomy): Eukaryota > Viridiplantae > Streptophyta > Magnoliopsida > Fabales > Fabaceae > Arachis > Arachis ipaensis. The sequence goes on along the minus strand of NC_029793.2, from coordinate 172,658 downwards.
ATCATAGCTCATGAGAATACAATTGAAAGTTAGACCATTTTTTTGTGTGATTTGATTTAAATTGAATCATGAAAATTGAATTCTTACTAGAAATCAAATTTGCGTTACTTTTTACTACTTAAGTATAAAAAAAAATTCTAACACTAGAGTGAATTGAAATCATAATAGTATTATTCATATTATCACTGCATCTACAAATAACACTAGAATAGTCTAATATTCTTCATGTCTTTCTTTTTTTTTTAATTGAAATAATTACAATTTACTTTAAATTTTATAAATACTTTAAAAATAATAAAAATGATCGTTTCTTTTTTACACTAAATAAAATAACCAACAATTTTTTATATTCACGTCATTCTAATCTGTGTATGTGTTGTGATGTGCGGGTATTTTGCTAGTTTTAATTGAAAAACAATACGTGACCAAAATTTAAGTATAAACACGTGGAAAACGTAAATAACTTGCTGGTACTTGATCATTTTCGTGAAGTGGATAAAATAATTCCAGTATATCCAAAATTTATTACATTTATTATTTTAATAAAAAAATTAACAAACTAAAGAATATATTATGTTTTCTGGTTGGGGAGAGGAAGAGAGGGGGACTAACTACCAAGAAAGCAACTGTTAAAGCATCAGTCAGCAAATTAAATGAATAAGGTAGATCAAGGTTGAACTAAAATACACATCATGCATAGATGAACAACGTTAATAACTAATTAATTTTATTATTGTTCCTGTTTGGTAACTAAATCAGTATACATGTGTATTAGTTGATGATTATTTTCTTAGGTTCAAAAAGTATGTCTTTTTTTTTTTTTTATCTTTCT